>NC_056004.1:15668631-15970548 GCF_018446385.1 Zingiber officinale
GCAACAGCTGCCACCTTAGTAGCATTGCCCATGTAGACGGTAATTTCTCCTTCAGATAGTCGTCGGGTTTCCTGGAACCCCTGCAAGGAATTGCAGACATGATCAGTGGCTCCCGTATCTACACACCAGGTGCTAGTAGATAAGACCGCTAAACAGGTTTCAACAACTAGGGCATGAGATATACCTTTGTTTTGGTTCCTACGAGGACAGTCCGCCTTCCAATGTCCTGCCTGCTTGCAGATGAAGCACTTTCCCTTCGGCTTCTTCACTCCAGCTTTAAATCCCGTACTCTGAGATTTATTCACTTTCTTTGCTGAACCAGCTTGTTTCTTCTTCTTCTTTCCTCTCGGTTTAGAAGTAGAACCATTTTCAATATAGTGAATTTGAGCATTGTGACGAAATAATCCTTCTGCTGCTTGAAGTTCTGTCAGTAGTTCCGCTAATGAATAAATCTTCTTATTCATATTATAGTTCAGGCGGAACTGCTCAAAACTTCTAGGTAGCGTTTGGAGGATCATATCGATCTGGGTTTCCCCATCAATTTTTCCTCCAAGGATTTGTATTTCATTCAGATAAGCCATCATCTTTAGGATATGATCCCTCACAGGAGTACCCTCTTACATGGTGGCTATCATTATCTTTCTCATAGCTTCTTACCTAGAGGCCCGATCCTGGTGACCAAAGAGTTCCTTGAGATTGTTCATAATATCATAGGCTGTTGGTAAATCTTGATGCTGATGTTGCAATACATTTGACATTGAAGCCAATGAAACACCGCGCCATCTCATCTGCTTTTACCCATTTCCTATGATTCTCAATCTCCTCTTGGGTAGATTCACCATTGGGTGTATCAGGGCAAGGCTCAGTCAGTACAAACTTATATCTTTCAGCAGTTAGAACAATGTCCAGGTTCCTTTTCCAATCTATGTAATTAGGTCCAGTAAGTCTATTCTGTTGAAGTATGATGGACAGTGGGTTGAAAGTCATCCTAAGAATCACAAATAATTTTTTGTCAGAACTCTAAATTTAGAATAATATTGATTCCTCAAACAATACTATTTTAAATTAACCAACACCTCAAAACACCGTGAATTTTGTATGCCACGTTAGTGTGAACGTATACAAATTCAACATTTGTAAAAGGAGGGTTTTAACCCATTAATTTTATTATCTTGTCAACCTAACTTTTTGACAAATAAAATTAATAGTTGGTATCATTTGGTCACACAAATAATAGCAGTGACTCCGATGGGGAGGATACTATTAGATGTGTCTAAGTGTATACCACTACTTGACACTAAGTCCATTAATAAGATTATGCCCCTTCCGTTGGGGAAGATCACACGCTCTTAATTAACTTCCTATAGTCATCCAAAATGGAAGTCTGTTCTAGTGATCCACAAACAAGCTCATCCGTTATGGAGGAAGGCACTCAGAGCCAACGCGCAAGCTTGTTTGCATCACTTACAAACCAGTAATGGAGACCATGGGATTTACTTAAAAATCCCTCTCCCACTTAGTTATTTATAAATGAGGAATTTTAACTATGCTAGCCTACTAAACTTGTAAACTAACATCCACACACAGCACAATATAAAAGCAATAAATAGAAAATCTAATTTTCTACTATTATGGCTTTTGTCTCTAGTTGTCCTCCGTGTGTTGTCATCCCAAGCTGCTGCCATATTTGGCCACCGCCACCGGGTCTAGCTGTCGCATCCATCTTGCTCCTAGTTCCGCTGCGCCTCTGGTCCTTAGAAGGTTCCACGCGTTGCAAGATTCGATCCGTGACATAAATAGAATTTTACATTTTGATCCTATATTCCATAAAAGGAATGTACATGTATCTAGATCAAAAATAAAATCCTAATAAAACTAAATACAGCTCCTGCTGTATTTAAATACAATCATGCACACACATATAAATGCCCTTGACATGTCCAAGGGTTCAATCACACACATAATAACTAAAAGCCATAATAGTTGGATCCTGCATCCACAAAGTTAGCACATCCTACTATTAACCTGCCTAAATTATGTTGGACATGTGCATAATTAACCTAATACCAAATACACAGAGGCAAAACCCTAGCTCTGATACCAATTGTTGGTTGCTACTCGGAAAGCCTAGAGGTTCCACTGTACAAAATTTTGTACAAAGGTCTGAACCTTTTCCTAGCTACCATGTGTTCTTTTAAATTAAATTTTGGATCGCCTGCAGAACTTAACACGTTTGATCCAAAACTTAATCTATTTGTTCTTTTAGGTTTTGACTTGGATCTCCTGCGGAACTTAACACGTTTGACCCAAATCACCTTAAGTTATTAATTCCATTAAATATTAATTTCCATAATCGGTTCCCAGTACTGACGTGGCAAGGAACATGGCCTTCTTGGATATGGGAGCAACCACCACCGACTAGACAAAACCTTTTATAGAAATCTAATATTTAATTTCCTAAAATAACTTTATGTTAACCGAAGAGAACAATCAAATCACAAGGAAAAGAAAAAATAAAAGAACACAACATCGAAAAACATATTCGAAATTCTAGAACGTAAGCCTCTTGTATTTGGTATTATTTCGATAAATAACTAGTATGATGCGGAAAGAAAAAATTACTAGTTATACCTTGTAGAAAAACCTCTTGCTCTTCTACCGTATTCCTCTTCTAAACTCGGACGTTGTGTGGGCAACGATCTTCCGAGATGAGAAACCACCAACCACCTTCTTCTCCTCCTAGCTAGGTTCGGCCACAAAGAAAGAAGCTTCACCAAGGAAGAAAATCAAAACACTAACCAAGCTCCAAGAGATGCTCGCTTCCTCTCCTTCTTCTTCTTCTTCTCCAAGTAGTATCCGGCCACCACAAGAGCTCCAAGGAAAGAGAGGGGTTCGGCCACCACAAGAGGGAGAGAGGGAAAGGATGGCCGGCCACACCAAGGAACAAAAGAGGGAGAGAAAATAATAGAGGTTGTATCTTGTGAAGGCACCCTCACCCCTTCTTTTATATTCCTTGGCCTAGGTAAATTAGGAAATTTAATTACAATAAAATTTCCTTAATTCCCTTGACATGATTTAATTGAGAAAAATAAAATAATATTTCCCCAATTAATCTCTAATGTCCGGCCACATCAAGAGGAAATAAATTAGACAAGTTTTAATCAACAAATTAAAACTTCCTAATTTGTTTCCGGAAATTTTAAAAATAAAATTTATCTTTAAAAATCTCTTCATGGTTGATAAAAGGAAATTTCTATAATTTTAATTTTATCAACATGTGGATAATTTTAAAGAGAAAATAAAATATCTCACCAATCTACAAAAAAGGAAAGAGATCTAATCTCTTTCTTTAATCTTTTGTAGATCTTTTACAAGAGAGATATTTTAATTTTAATTCTCTTTAATAAATTATTTCTTCCACATAATAAAAATTAAAATTAAAATTCCTTTTTAATTTAATTTGGCCGGCCCCCACTAGCTTGGGTTCAAGCTAGGCCGGCCACCAAAATCGCCCCTAGCTTGGTTCCCAAGCTAGCTTGGCCGACCCCTTATTGGTGGGTATAGAAGGTGGGTATAGGTGGGTATAGTACTTTATAAATAAGAGGCTACGATAGGGACCGAGAGGAGGAATTGGTTTTGGTCTCCCGATAAAATTAAGCATCCCGTGTTCGCCCCGAACACACAACTTAATTTTATCAATAATAATTCATTCCACTAGAGAACTATTATTGAACTACCGCACCAATCCCAAATTACATTCTTGGGCTCCTTCTTATTATGAGTGTGTTAGTCTCCCTTTGTTTAAGATATCGAATGCCCACTAATTAAGTGAGTTACTGACAACTCATTTAATTAATATCTAAGTCCAAGAGTATTACCACTCAACCTTATCGTCATGTCGGACTAAGTCCACCTGCAGGGTTTAACATGACAATCCTTATGAGCTCCTCTTGGGGACATTATCAACCTAGTATCCCTAGGACACAGTTTCCTTCTATAATCAACAACACACACTATAAGTGATATCATTTCCCAACTTATCGGGCTTATTGATTCATCGAACTAAATCTCACCCATTGATAAATTAAAGAAATAAATATCAAATATATGTGCTCGTTATTATATTAGGATTAAGAGTACACACTTCCATAATAACTGAGGTCTTTGTTCCTTTATAAACTCAGTATAAAAGAAACGACCTCAAATGGTCCTACTCAATACACTCTGAGTGTACTAGTGTAATTATATAGTCAAGATAAACTAATACCTAATTACACTACGACCTTCTAATGGTTTGTTCCTTTCCATTTTGGTCGTGAGCTACTGTTTATAATTTATAAGGTACTGATAACATTATCTTCTGCATGTGACACCACATACTATGTTATCTACAATATAAATTATTTGAACAATTACAACTAAATGTAGACAATTTGACCAAATGTGATTCTTTATTCATAATGAATGTTTACAAAGCTTAGGCTTTCAGTATACACTCCAACAGTGGGGACCTTAAGAAGTGACCGAACATGCTTCTTTAAGGGGAATCGAAGACATTAAAACAACATCTAGTCTATCGAGGACCTTAAGGAGTGACAGGACAGACTTTGTTAAGGGGAATCGGAGACTTTAAACCATCATCTGGTCGATTGTGGACCTTAAGGAGTGACCATACATGTTTTCTTAAGGGGAACATGAGACTTTAAAACACCATCTAGTCTATCGGGGACCTAAAGGAGTGAACGGATATGCTTCCTTATGGGGAACCAGAGACTTTAAATGATAATCTAGTCGATTGGGAACCTTAAGGAGTGACCAAACTTCCTTAAGGGGAACTGGAGACTTTAAACCACCATCTAGTCGATCGAGGACCTTAAGAAGTGACCAGACATGCTTCCTTAAGGGGAACCAGAGACTTTAAACCATCATGTAGTTGATTGGGAACTTTAAAGGGTGACCGAACATGCTCCTTTAAGGGGAACCGGAGACTTTAAATCCACCTCGAGATTAACCATGGACTTTAGCATCCATATTACTTATTGTGCAAATAGTTAATTTTGCTCGGACATATAAATCCGACCGGTCTATTATACAGTCGGGAAAGGCCAAAAGAACATTTATATTGTAAATAGTTAATTTCTTTCAAGCATATAAATCCGACTGGTCTATTATACAGTCAGGAAAAGCCCCAAGGAGCATTTATATTGCAGACAATTAATTTTGCCCAAGAATAGAAACCCACCCGATATATTATACAGTCGGTAAAGGTCCAAAGGAGCATTTATATTGTAGATGGATAATTTCATTTGGGCATATAAATCCGACCAATCCATTATATAGTCAGGAAAAGCCCAAAAGAGTATTCATATCACAGGAGACAACTATTAGGTCTACTTCTTTTATGGGAGTTTCTTACAAGATATATATGGAAAATATATTGAAGGAGTTAATTTATATGGTTACTCAGGTGATTTTGAAGACATGGGAAGCCACACAAGGAAAGATTGGTGATCCTATCTGAGAAGCTTGACAAAATGGAAAGCTGGGAGAAAACCTACTGATGAAGAGTAATACTTGACTGAATACTGATCCGAGAAACCCAAAGCGGATCTAGGAGAATGAACTCAAAGAACACCTTCCTTTTACGAAGACCCAAAAACAAAGGAATGATTCGATGAAGAACACCAAGATCTGGAGCTTCGATGGCTTCCTACGCACAAGAGAACTGCCAACACTATAGTCAGTGACCTAAGACCGGGGTGGGAATCCCTGGCTAGTGTTGGGGTTTTCGGGCCACAAAAACCGCTTTTTACGTTGCGGAAACCCCGAATCCCATGCCACCGGATCCGTCCGAAGTTTAAAATTCATGTACGAGTTTCTCTACTCCTAGATCTACATTAGATATACAAGATCAGAAGGTATACCTTTGAAGCGATGCCCTTCGCTTAATCCCGCTCGTCCAAATGATGCCGGATCTCGAGAATGTCAAAGTAGACACTCCTCTATGTGTATCCACATAAACAATGAGATGGAGAAAAGACACTAGAGTGTGCTAGCACCCTTTGTGGCTCACGGCAATGGAGGAAGAGATGGAGAGAAGAGAGCTTGAGGAAGAAGATGAGAGTTACACACAAAATGAAAAACTCCTCTCTTTTATAATTGTGGCTGGCCACATTAAGAGGTTAATAACCTCCATGGAATACCAAGAGTCACAACTCTTGGTAACTCCCATGAGGTGACATCCCACTTAAGTAACCATGGTGATGTGGAGCATCATCATTGGTCCACTCTTTGCCAACTCACCAATGAGGTGGCAAATGGTCAAGTCAAACTTGACTCTTCATCTTCCTCTCAAGTCAAGTCAAACTTGATCACTTCTCTCCCATGGTTGATCAAATTTAACCATTGGTTCAAGTCAATTTTAATTTAATGAATCTCTATTCATTGAATTAAATTGACTCAATGAGTCTAAATCCAAATTAGACTAATCTAACACATGAACCAAACTGAGTCTAACTCAATTAGCCTAATTTGGATTACTCTTAATCCAATTTGGTTAATCACATGGACCTAATCCTATAGGTTCATCAAATGAACCTAATCTCCATCTAATTGCCCTTTGTGTGTGACCCTATAGGTTCTTATAGCATTGGCAATGCTCCTAAACCCATTTAGAAGCATAAGTAATGAGCGGTATCTAGCAACACATCATTACTACCCAAGTTATAAGAATGTTGAGATCCAACATCACCTTGTGACTACTAATTGTGACTCTTCACAATATATGACAAGTGTCCTTCTATCCTTGACATCTAGATTGATCAATGTGAGGCATAGACCGTGTCATCCTCTAATCAATCTAAATCTTGAATCCCAAGTAGACTTACTTAATCAAATGAGCTCAACATCTCATATTGAATCATTTGGGCATGGCCATGCAATTAGTGGTCTCACTCTATCAAGAATATAGATGTCTCTCCCATCATATATGTAATGCCCGCCCTTCCTGCTAGTAGGGCGGGGTTACTGTACGGTAAACATACGTGCATTTAAATATATTTCTAAGCAGCGGAAGTACGTATTTGTATATTTTTAATTTCTTCTCTTTTAACCACAATAATTAATTATCTAGACATTATTAATCATGCGAGCATAATTTTCATCTTAAGAAGTCATGATATCAATTTCTAACATAAGCATGCATAATATGCTAAGTAGTCATGCAAAACATTAACATAGATAACATAGTTCATGTCAACATAAAATAACATAAGCAGGTCTTTTATTTTTTTTTTCTTAGCCGAGCCACCACCACACACATCTCTTGCCCCTCCTGCTGCTCCTTCAGTTTATCCATCCTTTACCTTTATCTGTGGTACATGAAAAGTAAGCTATAAGCACGTGAGCTTAGTGAGATCCTTTCCTACTCACAAAAACCATATAACATAGCATAATCACATAAGCATGTAGCATGGAGACATAATCATCTAAACATCATATCATGTAAAAGAGCATCATAACATATCATCATAACATATCATATCATATCATAAGATAGCAGTGTATCATGTCATATCAAGTCATAAAGGTATATGCAGATGTCTTTTGAAAACATGCGTCATGTCATGTGCAAGATGTCTTTTAAAAACATATCATATAATACTTAAACATAATCTAAACATGAGGGGGCCCCGACTTGTACAACATACATACATAAATGCGCGCATTCTAAATAGATCCAAGGTAGCAAGTCTTGAACCTACTAGGAACTAGGCATGTTTCATAGACCATCGACCTAGGGGCACTTAGGAGCCCATCCCTTTTTACTAGGCCCGTTCATAGACCGTCGGCCTAGGGGCGCTTATGGAGCCCACCCTTGGTACAAGTCATACAAAGTAAAATAGCATGTCATAGTACTTATCATTTCATGAAGAGTGCTCTTAGTCCCATTTAATAGGGAAGCAACTCTTAGGTCTTTACTTATCATATCATGAAGAGTGCTCTTAGTCCCAAAAAGGGACGCATCTCTTAGGCCTTTACTTGTCATATCATATAGAGTGCTCTTAGTTCCAACAAAAAGGGAAGCATCTCTTAGGCCTTTACTTGTCATATCATAAAGCATGCATACTTGAGCATATAGCCCATCATAAAAGTCATCATCATACATGATTCATAAGCATAAATAAGTAAGCATGAAACATATCATAGGGAAACATAATCATGCATGGAAAACATTAACTAGCATCTCTTAATTCATATCATAGCATGTGAACATATAGTGAATCATAATTGGGTCCCTAACCCTAATTCCATATAGTGGCCGAAAACATGCAAAGGTTTTCCCTAGGTTACAAGCTACATAAAAGCATATAACCCTAAACCAACTTCATAACACTCATCATAAGAACATCATAAGCATGTTTAGTTTAGGTTCTAAGCTTCCTAGGTCTTTTAATCCTATCATGGCCGAAACTTGCCAAGCATGGATCTAGTGTATAAGCAACATATGAGCATGTAAACCCTAAACCAATTTCATATCATATACCATAAGGAACATCATGAGCATATTTAGTTTAGGTTCTAGGCTTCCTAGGTCTTTTAACTTGTTGTGGCCGAAACTTGTTAGGCATGTTTCTAGGTTACAAGCAACATAAAAGCATGTAAACCCTAAACCAATTTCATATCATATACCATAAGGAACATCATGAGCATATTTAGTTTAGGTTCTAAGCTTCCTAGGTCTTTTAACTTGTTGTGTCTGAAACTTGTTACGCATGTTTCTAGGTTACAAGCAACATAAAAGCATGTAAACCCTAAACCAATTTCATATCATATACCATAAGGAACATCATGAGCATATTTAGTTTAGGTTCTAAGCTTCCTAGGTCCTTTAATTGATTGTGGCCGAAACTTTAAGGAGCATGAAACTAAGTCTAAGCAACCCACAAGCATAAGGACACCAAGCTAACTTCTTATCATATCATAAGGAAAAATCATGAGCATGTTAGATTTGGTTTCAAGCTTTCTTAGGCCCTTAAATTCTATCATGACCGAAACTCTAAGTGAAGGGCATCTAGGTTTTAAACAACATGTAAGCATAAGAACTTCATATCATATTATAAAGAAAAACCATGAGCATATTATCTAGGTTTTTAACAACATATGAGCATAAGAACTTCATATCATATCATAAAGAAAACCATGAGCATATTATCTAGATTTTAACAACCTATAAGCATAAGAACTTCATATCATATCGTAAAGAAAACCATGAGCATATTATCTAGGTTTTAACCACATATAAGTATAAGAACTTCATATCATATCGTAAAGAAAACCATGAGCATATTATATTGGTTTTAAGCTTTCCCAAGCCTTTAATCTCACCATGGCCGAAACCCTAAGTGAAGGTATCTAGGTTTTTTTAACAACCTATAAGCATAAGAACATCATATCATATCGTAAAGAAAACCATGAGCATATTAGATTTGGTGTTAAGCTTTCCTAAGCCTTTAATCTTACCATGGCCGAAAGTTTCAAGAAGAACCTTAGGTTTTTATTTTTACATAATATAAACTCATGGAAGACATATGAACAACTTGTACCACAGGTGAGGGGATACTCACAACTTGTTGCTTAGTTAAAAGAAAGTACTCTTGTGAAGAGGAAGAAAAAGCTTCTCTTCCTAGTTCTCCCTTTTTCTTCTCTTGCTTGTGAGGAGTAGATCTTGAGGTCTCCTTCTTGTGAATTAGTTTTCTTAGGGAGAAAACTTAACTTGGATTCGAAAATGGGAGAGGGAGGAGCTCTAGGTCTCGGTGGAGGAATAAGGAAAAAGAAAGGAGGAGGAAGAAGAAGGAGGAAGAAGTAGCCAACATTTCTTTCCCTTCTCTTCTCTTATTCCTATTTATCCTTAATGAGGAAGTAAAAAGAAAGGAGAATGTCTCAATTCATCCCCTTGACTCCTCTATTCCCTCACTCTCTTCATTCCCACGAAAATGGTAAGAGGAAGAAGAAAAATACAATATGTCCTTTTGATTGCTTCTTCTCTTAACCAAGAGGAAGAGGAGAAAAGCTACTTGATTTTCTCTTGCTCCCTTATTTAATCATACTCTTACCTTTAACTACAAATTTCCATTCCTTGTTATTCATATATCATTTATGTCTCTAGTGGTTATCATACACCAATATAGCTTTATCTATTGTGAGAGGTTCAAGGTTCAAACCTTAACTCCTTTTTCTTTTTATTTCTTTTTGATTCTATTTCCATTTCCCTTTTATTCTAAAATAGAATACCCATATGTATAGCTTAAATATTTCGTGGGTGTTACAATATAGGAGGGATAGATCCCATCTACATCACTCACATCCCTCCATATAATTTGTTACATACATAGTAATCACCTTTATAGTCAACCCAGTTACGGGTGACGTTTGACGAAGCCAAAGTATGTAACTCCTTATGTAGGGAACCATGATGACTTCAGGTCCAAGGACTAATAGTCATACTAATAGCCACATGAGAAAGTATATGAAACTCATAAACGATCCATGATACTTTCTCATGGCAGGTCATTCGGTATACATTCTCCAATGCATACCCATGTGTCAACTTGATATCTCTATATCCATGACTTGTGAGATCAAGTCATCGAGTTGACCTACATGCTAGTCTCGTCGCATTAACATTGTCCCTGAATGTTAATACTTGACTAGGAATGATTAAGAGTTGTGTTCCCTATATCATCTCACTATCGATTCAACTAACTGATTGATATAGGTAAGAACCTTCTACTCAAGGATGCTATTATACTTAGATATTTGGCACCAATACAAGTAAGCATAATAACCATAAACAAATGCCTTTATATATATAAGAATATGATACAACAAGTCCATACAACAATCATCAAATGGTTGGCTCTAGGGCTCTAACTAACAATCTTCCACTAGCACTAGTGCCAATCAGTATAGGCTCTTAGGCCTAATGACCTAGTGTGACCATCATGCTTTCTCTGTGCCAAAGCCTTGGTCAAGGGATCTGTGATGTTAGCCTCAGTGGGTACTCTGCAAATCTTCACATCTCCTCTATCGATGATCTCTCGAATGAGATGGAAGCGCCGTAGTATGTGTTTGGTCCGCTGGTGTGAGCGAGGTTCCTTAGCCTGTGCTATTGCTCCATTGTTGTCACAATAGAGCTCTATGGGATCAGCTATGCTAGGAACCACCCCAAGCTCAGTAATGAACTTGCGGATCCAAACTGCCTCCTTTGCTGCTTCTGATGCAGCAATATACTCGGCCCCTGTTGTAGAATCAGCGACTGTGTCCTGCTTCGAACTCTTACAGCTCACAGCACCACCGTTTATGCAAAACATGAACCCCGACTACGATCGATAATCATTCTGATCAGTTTGGAAGCTAGCATCACTGTAGCCCTTTACAGCTAGCTCGTCATCACCTCCATATATTAAGAAATATTCTTTAGTCCTTCTCAAGTACTTAACAATATTCTTGACTGCTATCCAGTGACTTTCACCTGGATCTGACGGGTATCTGCTCGTCATGCTCAAAGCATATGAGACATCAGGACGAGTACATAGCATGGCGTACATGATAGATCCTATGGTTGAAGCATAAGGGATCTGATCCATGCGGTCTCTCTCCTCTCTAGAAGAGGGACTTTGAGTCTTCGAAAGACTCACACCATGTGACATTGGCAGAAATCCCTTCTGGAGTTCTGCATGGCAAACCGAAGTAGTACCTTGTCAATGTATGTACTCTGACTTAGGCCAAGCACTCTCGTAGTTCTATCTCTATAGATCTGTATGCCTAGAATGCGGGATGCTTCACCTAAGTCCTTCATTGAGAAACAAGTCCTTAGCCAAGTCTTGAAAGACTGTAGTAAAGGGATGTCTTTCCCAATGAGTAGTATATCATCCACATACAATATAAGGAAGACAACTGTGTTCCCTACAACCTTCTTGTAGACACAAGGTTCATCTTCATTCATGATGAAACCAAACTGTTTGATCACATCATCGAATCGAAGATTCCAGCTCCGAGAAGCTTGTTTTAGTCCATAAATGGACCTATGCAGCTTGCATACTCTGCCAGTATGCTGTGGATCTACAAAACCTCAGGTTGTGTCATGTACACATCCTCGAGCAGGTTTCCATTCAGAAACGCGGTTTTGACATCCATCTGCCAGATCTCATAATCGTGGTATGATGCAATAGCAAGCATGATCCGAATGGACTTAAACATCGCTACTGGAGAAAAGGTTTCATCATAGTCAATACCATGAATTTGCTTAAACCCTTTAGCTACCAAGCGACCCTTATAAATAAGTCCATCCATGTCAGTCTTTCTCTTAAAGACCCACTTACACCCAATGGGTTTGACCCCTTCAGGTGGATCAACCAAAGTCCATACTTGGTTAGTGTAGATGGATTGCATCTCGTATCTCATGGCCTCTAGCCATTTCTCGGAATCTGGTCTCATCACAGCTTCTTGATAGGAGATAGGCTCATCCTTAATGAGCACAACGTCATCATGGTCAGACAAGAGAAATGAGTATCTCTCAGGCTGACGACGTACCCTATCAGATCTGCGAAGAGGTTGGTCTACTTGAACTGGTTGTGGTTCCTCAACTCCTTGGGGAACAACATCATCCACAACATTTTGTGGTTCCAGTTCAACTTTCATCGAGGCTTCAGTGCTAAGGTCCATATCTTGAACTTCTTCAAGATCGAACGTACTCCCACTAGTATTTCTAGAAACAAAATCCCTTTCTAGAAATACCCCAGTCTTAGCCACAAATATCTTGTGTTGACTGGGAATGTAGAAGTAATATCCCTTAATTTCCTTGGGATATCCAATAAAATAGCACTTATCGGATTTGAGTCCCAATTTCTCCGAGACTTGACGTTGAACGTAAGCCTCACAACCCCAAATCCTCATAAAAGACACCTGGGCATCTCTCCTAGTCCATATCCTATATGGTGTCTTTATTACAGCCTTTGATGGAACTCAATTGAGAATGAAGGCTGCTGTGTCTAGACCATAGCCCCGAAGATACATGGGAAGATATGTGTGACTCATCATAGACCGTACCATATCTAATAAGGTACGATTCCTCCGTTCGGATACACCATTCCACTGTGATGTTTCAGGAGGAGTGAGTTGGGATAGGATCCCACACTCAGCTACATAGTCACGAAACTCATGGCTAAGGTATTCACCACCTCGATCTAATCGAAGTATCTTAATACTCTTGCCAAGATGGTTTTGTACTTCATTCTTGAATTCTTTGAACTTTTCAAAGGATTCTGACTTATGTGTCATCAGGTACACATAACCATATCTACTGAAGTCATCAGTAAATGTAATGAAGTACCTAAAACCACCTCTAGTAGTGACATTGAAAGGGCCACATACATCACTATGTATAAGACCTAACAAGTCAGTCGCTCTCTCACTGTGTCCACTAAAGGGAGTCTTAGTCATCTTGCCTAGAAGGCATGACTCGCATGTCTCATATGATTCAAAATCAAATGAGTCCAGCAAACCATCTTTATGGAGCTGGGATAAGCGTTTGTCATTTATATGACCTAAGCGACAATGCCAGAGATAGGTTTGGTTCATGTCATTTGACTTGAACCTCTTGGTACTTATGTTATAGATAGGGTTCTCAATGTCTAGAATATAGAGTCTGTTCATCAGAGGTGCACTATAATAGAACATATCATTTAAATAAACTGAATAACATTTTTTCTTTATTATAAATAAAAAGCCTTTCTTGTGTAAACAAGAAACTGATATAATGTTCTTAGTCAAAGCAGGCACATAACAATAATCATCCAATTCTAGTACAAGCCCAGAGGACAGAGATAGAGAATATGTTCCTACAGCAACAGCAGCAACCCGTGCTCCAATGCCTACGCGTAGGTCCACCTCGCCCTTCGTCAATGCCCTGCTATTTCTCAGCGCTTGCACATTAGTACAAATGCGAGAAGCACATCCGGTATCTAATACCCATGATGAAGAAATAGATAGATTGACTTCTATAACATATATACCTGAAGTGGAAGTCTCACTTCTCTTCTTCTTAAGATCTTCGAGGTACACCTTGCAGTTCTCTTCCAGTGCCCGGTCTGACCGCAGTGGAAGCAGTTAGCATCCTTGGCAACCCCTCCTTTGGGTTTCAGTGTCTTGCCCTTGCCTTTGGCTTGGGACTTTCCCTTGCCTTTAGGCTTGCCCTTGCCCTTATGCCTTAGCACCATCAGAATGGAGTTAGGCTTAACCTTCTTAATGTTAAGCTCAGCAGTTCGCAAAATACTAAGCAGTTCAGGCAGTGACTTGTCAATTTCGTTCATGTTGTAGTTCATGACAAACTGACTGTAGCTCTCTGGCAAGGACTGCAAGATCAAGTCAGTGGCCAGCTCTTGGCCAAGGGGAAATCCCAATCTCTGTAGGTTTTCTATGTACCCAATCATCTTGAGTACATATGGACCTACGGGAGTCCCATCTTGCATCTTGCACTGAAACAGTGCCTTAGAGATCTCGAATCTCTCATGCCTCGCTTGTCCTTGATATAGTTGACGAAGATGCTCAACCATATCATAAGCGCCCATCAATTTGTGTTACTTCTGAAGCTCAGAGTTCTTGGTCGCGAGCATGAGACAGGACACATCTAATGCATCATCTTGATGCTTCTTGTAAGCATATCGATCAGCTCGCGTGGCGGTGACAGGAGGTGCCTCGGGAATAGGCTGCTCCAGGACGTATAGTTTTCTTTCCTGAGTGAGAACGATTCTCAGGTTCTTGTACCAATCCAGGAAGTTATCTCCATTGAGCTTGCCCTTATCAAGGACAGAACACAGGGAGAAGGAGTTCGTGTTTGACGACATGGTAATCTACAACAGAAAAATGCAGAAAAATTGTTGGGTTCGTCGGGCCGCGAAAACCACTTTTTTGCGTCGCGTAAACCCCGAGTCACCCAAAGCCATGGATCTCGTGCAAAGATTCGGAAACAAAACTTTTCGAAAAACCTTTTTCTTGTACGAGTTTGTAAAAAATTTAGATCTACACTAAAGTTAAGATCATTACCCTTGATGCGCGCCCCACGCGAATCCCGCTCGTCCAAATGGTGCCGGATCTCAAGACCGTCAAGCGTACGGTCCTCTAGAAGTATCCACACGGACACACTAGATGGAGGTGACCAAAAAACCAAGGTGTGCTAGCACCTATGTGGTTCGGCCAAGGAAGGAGGAGAGGGAGAGAGCAAGAAGAACTCTCGAGGAGGAAGAAGAAGGAATGAATGAATGGAATAATCTTCAAAATGAAAATTGTTCTCCACATTCAAGTGGCCGGCCACCTTCTAGGAGGTGTAACCCCCACATTAATTCCAATTAATGTGGAGACCATTAAGAGTTGTAACCCCCATGAGGTGGCACTCTAGGATGATGTGGATCAACACTATTGGTCCACATCTTGCCACCTCAATAAATGACATGGCAACAAGTGTAACCTCCTCATTTAATGTGGGCCGGCCACATTAAATGCTATGGAGGCTTGTAACCTCCATGAGGTGGCACACATTGATGATGTGGAGCAATCCTATTGGTCCACATCTTGCCAACTCACTAGTGATGTGGCAAAAAGTCAAGTCAAACATGACTTTTTCTCTTCCTCTCAAATCAAGTCAAACTTGATCAAATCTCTCTCATGGTTGATCTAATCCAACCATATGATTCAAGCCAACTTAATATAATGAATCTAATTCATTAAATTAAGTTGATTTAATGAGTCATAATCTAAATTAGACTCATTGAATACATGAATCAACTTGAGTCCAACTCAATTAGCCCAATTTGGATTACTCTTAATCCAATATGATTCATCAAATGAATCTAATCCTCTTAGTTCATCATATGAACCAAATCTCCATCTAATTGTCCTTAGTATGTGACCCTATAGGTTCTTGTAACGTTGGCAATGCCCTAAACCTATTTAGGAGCATAAGTAATGAGCGGTATCTAGCAACACATCATTACTACCCAAGTTACAAGAATGTCGAGATCCGACATCACCTTGTGACTACCAATTGTGACTCCTCACAAAATATGTCATTGTCCTTCTATCCTAGACATCTAGATTGATCAATATGAGGCATAGAACGTGTCATCCTCTAATCAATCTAAATCTTGAACTCCAAGTAGACTCACTCGATCAAATGAGCTCAACATCTAATGTTGACTCATTTGGGCATGGCCATGCACTTCGTGGTCTAACTCTATCAAGAATATTGATGTGGCTCCCGTCATATGGGAGGGATAGATCCCATCTACATCACTCACATCCCTCTGCATAATTTGTTACATACCCAGTAATCGCCTTTATAGTCCACCCTGTTACGGGTGACGTTTGACGAAACCAAAGTACATAACTCCTTATGTAGGGATCCATGGTGACTTCAGGTTTAAGGACTAATAGTCATACTAATAGGCACATGAGAAAGTTTATGACACTCATATAACGATCCATGATACTTTCTCATGGCTGGTCATTCAGTATACATTCTCCAATGTATACCCATGTGTCAGCTTGATATCTCTATATCCATGACTTGTGAGATCACGTCATCGAGCTGACCTACATGCTAGTCTTATTGCATTAACATTGTCCCTGAATGTTAATACTCGACTAGGAATGATTTAGAGTAGTGTTCCCTATATCATCTCACTATCGATTCAACTAATCGATTGATATAGGTATGAACCTTCTACTCAAGGACGCTATTATACTTAGTCTATTTGGCACTAATACAAATAAGTATAATAACCAAACAAATGCTTTTATTAATATACAAGAATATGATATACATGAGTCCATACAATCATCAAATGATTGGCTCTAGGGCTCTAACTAACAAAAATAAATATCATATTCCAATTAATCATCTAATTAGGCCTTTAATTAAATGATGCTCCCACTGAATTCTATAATTCAAGTGGGATAAGATCCACATCATACTACGCCTTGAGTTAGCTTTGGCTAAATCGCCCAAGACTTAGTATGATCGGTAGGTAACTAATTACCAATTACATCTCTATGCAACTCTTGTTTATAGGATCAAGATCCGCATTTATATTAAAACTTGAGTTAGCTTTGGCTAATACGCCCAAGAGTTAATATAAACATGATTTTGACCTATCTTCCAACCATTGGAAAATGCCTATAGTTAAACTCGATCCAATTGAGTTAACAAGTTACTCAATCTAATTGAGTAGTACTCACCCATGCGTTGATAGGCAGGACCAAGATTGTCCCTCCGCACCCTACCAAGATAATATACGTTGCTCTACTTTGGCAGATTCAACAACAACGTGTGATCAAGGTAGTGATGGGTATCACGGCATGGTAGTCATTTCAAGTTGACGTGATTGAGATCTAATCTAATCGTCGATGTGTATCATATACTCGATTTAGATCTAATCTAATCGTGGAGGTGCATCATGTGCGCGACTTAGATCTAATCTAATTGTTAAGGCACTAATTAATTACTAATCTAGCATGCATCACATATACACACACAAGCAATTAATTAAACTTTTTGTGATTAGTCATGGTCCTACTACGATCTTCTCAAGCCAATGAGAAGATCGGATGGTCAACCTAAGGTCAACAGCTTCTCAAGCTCCTTCCGGTGACCACCTTGTGTTGCTTGCACCCTCCTCGTAACTCCGTCTCGAGTGGACCTTCCACCGCTTCATTTTGTACATTACAAAGGTGAAACTCAAGTTACATTCGAGTCTAAACTATTTTACAACAGGAAATAAAATAGGAAAGGTACGACGCGCAGGTCGCGTATCATATACAACACGCACATCACAGAAAATGGCACGCTGGCCATAATATAAATTACAACACAATTTTTCCAATTAAATTGGGGTCTTTGGGCCATGACCATCACAAAATGATACATAATTCTAAATTATATAATTTCTATAAATTTCTGTAAATTTTTCCACAATTTTCATAATTTTATGAGTAAAAAATTCCCGGCGGTCCCGTTTAGCGATTTTCGGGCGCAATCTCGAAACGAAGCCCCTTGTGGGGTTAGGGGCAGCACCCCTACCCGCGATATAACCATCGCGAGTGTTCCTAAGCGATCCTACAGTGCCTTAGTCTGCTGTCCCAAAATGAATTGGGCGAAACCTTGCGGTTTCGGAAAGGTTTTCTCAGTAGTCGAAGCATACATGTGTCGAAACATTTGTTGCTTCGCTTCTACGAGAAAATTACCCATAAAACACATAAAATTAGGAAATTCACAGAAAGTTATAGAACTGAAAGTTTTTCATAAAAACACAAAATAAACACGTACGCGCTTCGCACGTTGCTCTGATACCACTGTTGGGATTTTCGGGCCGCAAAAACCACTTTTTGCGTTGCGGAAACCCCGAATCCCATGCCACCGGATCCGTGCGAAGTTTAAAATTCATGTACGAGTTTCTCTACTCCTAGATCTACATTAGATCTACAAGATCAGAAGGTATACCTTTGAAGCGATGCCCTTCGCTTAATCCCTCTCATCCAAATGATGCCGGATCTCGAGAATGTCAAAGTAGACACTCCTCTATGTGTATCCACATAAACAAGGAGATGGAGAAAAGAAACTAGAGTGTTCTAGCACCCTTTGTGGCTCACGGCAATGGAGGAAGAGAAGGAGAGAAGAGAGCTTGAGGAAGAAGATGAGAGTTGTTAGTTAGAGCCCTAGAGCCAAATATTTGATGATTGTTGTATGGACTCGTTGTATTATATTCTTATATAAATAAAGGCATTTGTTTTGGTTATTATACTTACTTGTATTGGTGCCAAATAACTAAGTATAATAGCATCCTTGAGTAGAAGGTTCTTACCTATATCAATCGATTGGTTGACTTGACTATATGCCACCTCATTTGTGAGTTGGCATTAAGTGGCCTAATGATGATATGCCACATCATCATGTTTAGCACATGTGTGTGCCACCTCATGGAGGTTGCAAATCTCCTCTTTAATGGCCACATTAAATGAGAATGGAGGTTACAACTCCAATAGTGGCCGACCACTTATGGTGAGGAATGGAGTTGATTTTTCATTCAAGGCATTCATTCCTCCTTCCTCCTCTCATTCTCCTCTCCCTCTCCTCCTCCTTGGCCGAACCACCTAAGGTGCTAGCACACCTTTGTTTGGTCTTCTCCACCTAGTTTGTTCATGTGGATACGCTTAGAGAATCGTACACTTGACGATCTCGAGATCTGGCGAACCTTTGGACGAGCGGGATTGCGAAGGGCATCACATCAAGGGTAAAATCTCTCAACCATGTAGTTCTAGTGTAGATCTAGATGTAAGAAACTCGTACACGTAAAATTTTTGTTTTATTTTACTTCGCACAGATGCGGTGGCATGGGAATCGGGGTTTCGGCAACGTAAAAAAGCAGTTTTTGCGGCCCGAAAATCCCAACAAGAGTTACACACAAAATGAAAAACTCCTCTCTTTTATAATTGTGGTCGGCCACATTAAGAGGTTAATAACCTCAACGGAATACCAAGAGTCACAACTCTTGATAACTCCCATGAGGTGGCATCCCACTTAAGCAACCATGATGATGTGTAGCATCATCATTGGTCCACTCTTTGCCAACTCACCAATGAGGTGGCAAATGGTCAAGTCAAACTTGACTCTTCATCTCCCTCTCAAGTCAAGTCAAACTTGACCACTTCTCTACCATGGTTGATCAAATCTAACCTTTGGTTCAAGTCAATTTTAATTTAATGAATATCTATTTATTGAATTAAATTGACTTAATGAGTCTAAGTCCAAATTAGACTCATCTAACACATGAACCAAACTGAGTCCAACTCAATTAGCCTAATTTGGATTACTCTTAATCCAATTTGGTTCATCACATGGACCTAATCCTTTAGGTTCATCAAATGAACCTAATCTCCATCTAATTGCCCTTTGTGTCTGACCCTATAGGTTCTTATAACATTGGCAATGCTCCTAAACCCATTTAGAAGCATAAGTAATGAGCGGTATCTAGCAAGACATCATTACTACCCAAGTTATAAGAATGTTGAGATCCAACATCACCTTGTGACTACTTATTGTGACTCTTCACAATATATGACAAGTGTCCTTCTATCCTTGATATCTAGATTGATCAATGTCAAGAAAGACCGTGTCATCCTCTAATCAATCTAAATCTTGAATCCCAAGTAGACTCACTTAATCAAATGAGCTCAACATCTCATATTGACTCATTTGGGCATGGTCATGCACTTAGTGGTCTCACTCAATAAAGAATATCGATGTCTCTCCCGTCATATAGGAGGGATAGATCTCATCTACATCACTCACATCCCTCCGCATAATTTGTTACATACCCAGTAATCGCCTTTATAGTCCACCCAGTTACGGGTGACGTTTGACGAAACCAAAGTATGTAACTCCTTATGTAGGGAACCATGGTGACTTCAGGTCCAAGGACTAATAGTCATACTAATAGCCACATGAGAAAGTATATGCCACTCATATAACGATCCATGATTGTAACGCCTGCCCCTTTTGCCACTCTTGCCTAGTGAGGGCGGGGTTACTTCCTTACCCTTAGACTTAGTAAACTTAAACATTCATACGTACATACAGCGGAAGCATATCTATGTTTCTAAGCATAGAGTATGAAATAACATGGTTCAACTTAAATAGTCATAGTATTCATTTCTAACACATGCATACGAAATCATGAAAGACATCAACATAACATAACATTTTATTCATAAGTTCACTTAAGCAGGTCATTTTATTTCTTTAGCCAAGTCACCATCACACATCTCTTGCCCCTTCCTGCTGCTCCTCTAGTTTATCCATTCTTTACCTTTATCTGTGGTATAAGGAAAAGTATCTGTAAGCACTCAAGACTTAGTGAGATCCTTTCCTACTCACAAAAATCAATGTATCATGTAACATCATCATAACATACTTTATAGAATAAATGGTGCTCATATCATCAGGTAATTAAAACATATCATATCATGGCATGAATCTTAATAATAACATAACGTAAAGTAAAACAACATATTATGGCATAAATCTTATCGTAACATAAGAAATCATTGTTGGAGCAATCCCAATGGTCCGCGGGACCATGTGTTTTGGTGTTTGGGCAAAGGGTTTAAGTTAGGTTCACCCTTGTATTTGATATGTGTATTTGAGTTGTGCAGGTTTGCAGGATACACATATGACTCAGGTTGATGGCTTCGGGTCCGGTGAAGGATGGAGCATCCGAGGGACCGTGGACAAGGCAGCGAGGACAAGGGCCGAGGGAAGCGACTTCGAGGCATACGCGAAGGATGGCATTGGGTACGAGCCGCGGGCTTGAATGCATCCGAGGGACGAGAGCCAAAGGAAGTAGGCTTGAAGGCAAAAGGTCAAAGCTGCAAAGGAAGAATCAAGTGAGTCATAAGGGTGAGGGTACGAGTGCACGAGAGATTGTACTCGGAGTAAAATCCTAGTTTTTAGGGTTTTACTGTAGCAGTACTGTAGCGCTACTGTAGTAGTACTGTAGCACTACTGTAGCAGTACTGTAGCAGTCGACTGCATGTTTTAGCAGTCGACTGGTGCATCGAACAGAATGTGTGGAATCGAGCCGTTGGGATGTAACGGTCGAATTTCCACAGAGGGCAGTCGACTGCATGTTTTAGCAGTCGACTGGTAGGCGGGGTTTTCCAACCCGTGGCCTATAAAACCAAAGCTTGGGAGCTTGGTTTGAGTTGACGAAATTAGTGGTGGGTAACCTCTAATTAGTAGTCAACTAGTGCCCTAGCAATCCAAGTGCTCTTGATCGAGTTGTGGTGAGGTTTCTCCACCGACAAGGAGGATTGTGCTAGCCGGAGTTTCCGGGGATTAATCCACCGACGGATTGAGGGATCGTCCACCTTACGGACAGCCGTGGAGTAGGAGCTTTATCTCCGAACCACGTAAATCGACGTGTGTTGGTTTGTTTGCTCTTTCTTATTCTTGTCTTTAGTTTAGCTTGTTTGTTTTGTATTTCCGCTGCGCAAGCTAACATCGTAGGAGAAGCGAGTATTTGGGGGCGCCGTCTATCCAACCCCCCTTCAAGCCGGTCGTCCGATCCCCAACAAGTGGTATCAGAGCAAGGGCGCACTTCATCGGACTAACCACCGAGAAGAGCAACGCATAAGAAGATGGCCGGGTTGATTGTCCCTCCAAAGTTTGAAGGAGGAAGCCTTGTGGACATCACATTTTGGATGATGAAGATGGAAGTCTTCTTCAACACGGATTGGGACACCATGATGGTGGTAAAGGAGTCATTCAAAGTCCCAAAGAACAAGAAAGAAAAGAAGCTCCGAACACGACATTGGACGGAGGAGCAAACCTCATGATCGGAGGCAAACTCAAAGGTAATAGCAATTTTAATTGATTTATTGCCTCCTAATGTGATAAGTGGTGTAGGTAAATATGAGAATGCCCATGAATTGTGGAGCAAAGTGAAGAAATTACCATGGGAGGAATTTTTGCCTACACAAGAAGATGAAAAATCCGAAGAAAGTGATGAAGTGGTCCAAGAGGAGAAGAAGGACCAATCGGATGTGGAGAGCAATTCAACATCAAAAGAAGAAGAACCCAAGGAGATGGGTTTAATTGCTCAAGTTGAGGAGGAGGAAAATGAAGATGAGGCATTATCTACATCCTCAAGAATTGAAGAAAATTCCAAGGCAAGTGAAGAAGAAGAAGAGGTCTTGGAAGTGGTCAATCTAGTGAGCACCTCCACCGAAGCAAATTCAAAAATTCACATTGTGTGCTTCGGGTGCAATGAGAAGGGACACTACAAGAGTAGGTGTCCATTGGGTAAGAAGAAGGTAACTCCTAAACCCAATCAAGTTATTTTAGACACTAACAAGGGTTGTAGGAATGAAGAAGCCCAAAGAAGGAAAATGCGCATTATATGCTTCACGTGTGGAGAGAAGGGCCACTACCACACAAAATGCCCCAAGAAGGGAGAGATCAAGAAGCTAGCGCATTTAAAGAAGTGGGAGAAGAAGAAGAGGAGCTCAAGTCAAGGGGGAGCTTCAAGGGTAAGGGAGGTATACCCTAATTTGAAGTGTAACTCAAATTCAAATTCTTATGTTCCCATGCATGTTAGGAAAAATAATGTTAATCATTATATGCCCATGAAAAATTTTGGTTTTAAATATCATGATAGGAATAGGGTTAATGTAGATCAAAACCCTAGGAAATCTATGCATGAAAAATCTAGAAACAATAGACCTAGGGAGACCCAAGGCATTAATCCCAAAAAGGGGAGACACATGCCTAGGAAGGGTAGGTCTAGGAATGTCCAATTTGGACAAATTAACTCTAGGGTTAGAAACCTAGAGAAGGAGAATCAAGCTTTAAGGGGAAAGCTTGATAAGTTGGAACAATTCCTTAAGAGATTCAATGTTGGATCTAAGGAATTAAGGATGATGTTGGGTAGCCAAAGACCCAATAATGATAGATCGGGCTTGGGATACCGATCTAGTTCCTCCAAGGCTAATGAGAGATCATGTGCTAGGGTGGCAAATGATCATGGCAAGAGAGAGTCCTCCAAAGCTAAGGGAAAGTCTTATGCTAGGGTTGCATATGACTATAGCAAGGAGAAGCCAATAAATAGCAAGGGAAAACCATTTAATGGTAAGGAGAAATTAACCAAGGACAAAGTGTCCAAGGTTAAGAAAGTTAGATTTGTAGGCCAAGTTTCACCGGGGGTGGACCGATGTGGCCTAGCCATTGTGGATGAGTCACCTAGGGAGGTGACTAAGGTTAAGAGCTCTAGGGGGAGCTCAAAGAGTCAATTTGGGACCCATGGCCAATGGATCTCAGGTGGGTTCTACTTGGGGGTCTAGAGGAGCCATGGAGTGTGCCAAGTGGTTTAGAGACGGACTTGAGTCTCAAACCTAGGGAATTGGCACACATGGTTTATGTTTCATGCAAGAAATATGACAATTGGGGTCATATTGCATGATAATTGGTTTTGGAAGTATAGATGCCATATAAACCAATGCTAGGGATGCATTGTGGGTTGGTATGGGCAAATGCATCAAGAGGAAGCCAAAACTAGGACTTTAGGTCAAGGTTCAATTGAACTTTTTAGCTAGTTTTGTGTTTTGTGTCAATCTTGGGATTGGTGATAGATATATTTTTATATATATTTTTCCCAAGTAGATATTGATATAATAGACCTCTCCACAAAATTTGGGGATTTTTGGAGGTCTGTGGAATTTCTGAAGTTGGCCAGAAAAGGCTGATTTTTTCATGAATAGTGTACCAGTCGACTGGTACAGTTACCAGTCGACTGGTAACACTGTTCACGAGCACAGAATGTCTCTGTAAGCTCGTTTTCATGGGGGCAGTCGACTGGTACTTCTTGCAGTCGACTGATACGGTCTAAAATTGTTTTTCAGCACTAGAAATTGACTAAAAGTCAACTCAACATGTATGAAATCTCATGGGGATTAATACATGATGTTTATGGTCATTGGAGATGACAAGTTTTCAACAATTGGAATATTGTTGGAGGACTTTTTGGATGTTAGGCAAAGGGGGAGAAGTAAGGTTTAGTTGGGAAAACCTGAAAGTGCCTTTGTGTAGGGGGAGCCTTGGGATAGGTTCTTAAAAAGCCCGTTGTAAAAATCCTAGCTCAATGGAGAGCTTAGGTAAAGGGGGAGCCTTGGGATAGGTCCTTAAAAAGCCCTATGTGGAAAATCCTATCTCAATGGGAGCTTAGGTGTAGGGGGAGCCTTGGGATAGGTTCTTAAAAAGCCCTGTGCATTGTTTCGGCGGTTGCCAAGTGTGTAGCTTTGGCAACGTAAGTCCATTCGGCGGTTGCCAAGTGTGTAGCTTTGGCAACGTAAGTCCATTCGGCGTTGTAAGTCCAAGTGTGTAGCCTTGGCATCGTAAGTCCATTCGGCAGTGTAAGTCCAAGTGTGTAGCCTTGGCAACGTAAGTCCATTCGGCAGTGTAAGTCCAAGTGTGTAGCCTTGGCAACGTAAGTCCATTCGGCGGTGTAAGTCCAAGTGTGTAGCCTTGGCAACGTAAGTCCATTTGTTTTAGCATGTTTATTTGCTATATGTTTTCCCTAACTTAAACGTATTGCCAAACACCAAAAAGGGGGAGATTGTTGGAGCAATCCCAATGGTCCGTGCGACCATGTGTTTTGGTGTTTGGGCAAAGGGTTTAAGTTAGGTTCACCCTTGTATTTGATATGTGTATTTGAGTTGTGCAGGTTTGCAGGATACACATATGACTCAGGTTGATGGCTTCGGGTCCGGTGAAGGATGGAGCATCCGAGGGACCGTGGACAAGGCAGCGAGGACAAGGGCCGAGGGAAGCGACTTCGAGGCATACGCGAAGGATGGCATTGGGTACGAGCCGCGGGCTTGAATGCATCCGAGGGACGAGAGCCAAAGGAAGTAGGCTTGAAGGCAAAAGGTCAAAGCTGCAAAGGAAGAATCAAGTGAGTCATAAGGGTGAGGGTACGAGTGCACGAGAGATTGTACTCGGAGTAAAATCCTAGTTTTTAGGGTTTTACTGTAGCAGTACTGTAGCGCTACTGTAGCAGTACTGTAGCAGTCGACTGCATGTTTTGGCAGTCGACTGGCAGGGAACAGAATGTGTGGAATCGAGCCGTTGGGATGTAACGGTCGAATTTCCACAGAGGGCAGTCGACTGCATGTTTTAGCAGTCGACTGGTAGGCGGGGTTTTCCAACCCGTGGCCTATAAAACCAAAGCTTGGGAGCTTGGTTTGAGTTGACGAAATTAGTGGTGGGTAACCTCTAATTAGTAGTCAACTAGTGCCCTAGCAATCCAAGTGCTCTTGATCGAGTTGTGGTGAGGTTTCTCCACCGACAAGGAGGATTGTGCTAGCCGGAGTTTCCGGGGATTAATCCACCGACGGATTGAGGGATCGTCCACCTTACGGACAGCCGTGGAGTAGGAGCTTTATCTCCGAACCACGTAAATCGACGTGTGTTGGTTTGTTTGCTCTTTCTTATTCTTGTCTTTAGTTTAGCTTGTTTGTTTTGTATTTCCGCTGCGCAAGCTAACATCATAGGAGAAGCGAGTATTTGGGGGCGCCGTCTATCCAACCCCCCTTCAAGCCGGTCGTCCGATCCCCAACAATCATCATATCATGGTAATCATATCTCAACATAAGAAGTCATCATATCATGGTATAAATCATATCATAACATAAGAAATCATCATATCATGGTAATCATATATCAACATAAGAAATCATCATATCATGGTATAAATCATGTCATAACATGGAGGTACACCAGAGCATAAGTGAAATCATCATGACATTTCTTTTCATAACATCAAGGCATCATATCATAGCATATCTGTAAGCATTATTTTTTCATCATATCGTGAGCATGGATGCAAGATGTCCTTTAAAACATGGGAAATGTAATGTGCAATATGCCTTTCAAAACATGATTTATGTCATATGTGAGATGTCTTAAAACAATATCATATAGTACTTGAAAATAATCTCAACATGAAAGGGGCCCGGCTTAGTACCACATACATACATAATGCGCGCATCCTAAGTAGACCAAAGGTAGCTAGTCTTGAACCTACTAGGAAACTAGGTCCGTAGCTCGACCTAGGGGCACGTAAGGAGGCCACCCTTTACTAACCCCGTAATTCGACCTAGGGGCGCATAAGGAGCCCACCCTTTTGGTACAAGCCATTTAAAGTAAAATACATGTCATATCTCTATTTTTTTTCATAACATATTCATGTCATTCATAGCATATCTTGTCCAAGTCATTCATAGCATATTATGTTCATGTCATTCATAGCATATCATGTTCATGTCATTCATAACATATCACATTCATGTCATTCATAGCATATCATGTTCATATCATTCATGTCATTTGTAAGGTATGCATAAATGGGCACATAGCCATGCATACTTGGGCACATAGCCATCATACTTGTCTTGGGCACATAGCCATCATATTTGGGCACATAGCCATTTTAGGTATCATTTTCATGCATGGTTCATAAGCATACATAAACGAGCAACATAATATATCATGGAAGGAAAAGAAACATAATCATGCATGGATCACAAGCTAACTTCTCCTAATTCATATCATGGCAAGGGAAGTACATATTGAGTCATAACTTAGTCTAAATTCTCAACCCACTAAGGGTGGCCGAAACATGCATAGGCTCATTTAGGTTTCATGAAATCATACAAGCATATGAACCCACATTCATTTCTATAACATTTAACATAAGGAACATCATAAGCATATTTGATTTAGGTTCTATGCTTCCTAGGTTTTTAAACCCACCTTGGCCGAAACATACAAGGTCCAAACTGTTGGTTGCTACTCGGAAAGCCTAGAGGTTCCACTGTACAAAAATTTTGTACAAAGGTCTGAACCTTTTCCTAGCTACCATGTGTTCTTTTAAATTAAATTTTGGATCGCCTGCGGAACTTAACACGTTTGATCCAAAACTTAATCTATTTGTTCTTTTAGGTTTTTACTTGGATCTCCTGCGAAACTTAACACGTTCGACCCAAATCACCTTAAGTTATTAATTTCATTAAATATTAATTTCCATAATTGGTTCCCAGTACTGACGTGGCGAGGCACATGGCCTTCTTGGATATGGGAGCAACCACCAACGACTAGACAAAACCTTTTATAGAAATCTAATAATTAATTTCCTAAATTAACTTTAGGTTAACCGAAAAGAACAATCAAATCACAAGGAAAAATAAAACAAAAGAACACAACATCGAAAAACATATTCGAAATACTAGAATCGTAAGCCTCTTGTATTTGGTATTATTTCCATAAATAACTAGCATGATGCGGAAAGGGAAAATTACTAGTTATACCTTCTAGAAAGACCTCTTGATCTTCTACCGTATTCCTCTTCTAACCTCGGACGTTGTGTGGGCAACGATCTTCCGAGATGAGAAACCACCAACCACCTTCTTCTCCTCCTAGCTAGGTTCGGTCAACAATAAGGAAGCTTCACCAAGGAAGAAGATCAAAACACCAACCAAGCTCCAAGAGATGCTAGCTTTCTCTCCTTCTTCTTCTTCTTCTCCAAGTAGTATCCGACCACCACAAGAGCTCCAAGGTGAGAGAGAGGTTCGGCCACCACAAGAGGAAGAGAGGGAGAGGATGATGGCCGGCCACACCAAGGAACAAAAGAGGGAGAGAAAATAATAGAGGTTGTTTCATGAAGGCACCCTCACCCCTTCTTTTATATTCCTTGGTCTAGGCAAATTACGAAATTTAATTACAATAAAATTTCCTTAATTTCCTTGACATGATTTAATTGAGAAAAATAAAATAAAATTTCCCCAATTAAACTACATTGGCCGGCCACATCAAAAAAATAAATTAGACAAGTTTTAATCAACAAATTAAAACTTCCTAATTTGTTTCCGGAAATTTTAAAAATAAAATTTCTCTTCAAAAATCTCTCCATGGTTGATAAAAGGAAATTTCTATAATTTTAATTTAACAACATGTGAATAATTTTTAAAGAGAAAATAAAATATCTCACCAATCTACAAATAAGGAAAGAGATTTAATCTCTTTCTTTAATCTTTTGTAGATCTTTTACAAGAGAAATATTTTAATTTTAATTCTCTTTAATAAATTATATCTTCCACATAATAAAAAATTAAAATTAAAATCGCTTTTAATTTAATATGGCCGGCCCCTCTAGCTTGGGTTCAAGCTAGGGCCGACCACACCAATTTATGCTTAGGCCAGCCCTAGCTTGGTTCCCAAGCTAGCTTGGCCGGTCCCTATTAGGTGGGTATAGAAAGTGGGTATAGGTGGGTATAGTACTCTATAAATAAGAGGCTACGATAGGGACCGAGAGGAGGAATTGGTTTTGGCATCCTGCGTTCGCCCCGAACACACAACTTAATTTTATCAATAATAATTCATTCCACTAGAGAACTATTATTGAACTACCGCACCAATCCCAAATTACATTTTTGGGCTCCTTCTTATTATGAGTGTGTTAGTCTCCCGGTGTTTGAGATAACAAATGTCCACTAATTTAGTAAGTTACTGACAACTTACTTAATTAATATCTAGCTCCAAGAGTAGTACCACTCAACTTCATCGTCATGTCGGACTAAGTCCACCTGCAGGGTTTAACATGACAATCCTTATGAGCTCCTCTTGGGGACATTCTCAACCTAGATTACTAGGACACAGTTTCCTTCTATAATCAACAACACACACTATAAGTGATATCATTTCCCAACTTATCGGGCTTATTGATTCATCAAACTAAATCTCACCCATTGATAAATTAAAGAAATAAATATCAAATATATGTGCTTGTTATTATATTAGGATTAAGAGCACACACTTCCATAATAACTGAGGTCTTTGTTCCTTCATAAAGTTAGTATAAAAAGAACGACCTCAAATGGTCCTACTCAATACACTCTAAGTGTACTAGTGTAATTATATAGTTAAGATAAACTAATACCTAATTACACTACGACCTTCCAATGGTTTGTTCCTTTCCATCTTGGTCGTGAGCTACTGTTTATAATTTATAAGGAACCGATAACATGATCTTCTGTGTGTGACACCACACACCATGTTATCTACAATATAAATTAATTGAGCAACTACATTTATCATAAATGTAGACATTTGACCAATGTGATTCTTATTTCTAGATAAATGTTTATACCAAAAGCTAGGCTTTTAGTATACACTCTAACAATCTCCCACTTATACTAAAAGACTAAGCTGCCATATCTGCTGCCATACATCTGATTCCCATGCCTTTCAAAAAGCTCTTGCCTTAAGGACCTTAGGTTATCATCTGATGCAATCTAGGCGTCAACAACTTATCCTCGTTATACAATTTCTCGTACTGGGTAGTACTTGCGCTCTATTGTGTTTACTTGCCTTATAGACTCATGGTTTCTTCGAGTTTGTTACTGCACCATAATTATTACAATAAATTGTAATAATCTTTTGACAAACTAGAAATCATATCTAAGTCTATCTTGAGGTAATTAAGTCATTCAGCTTTTATAGCTACCTTAGAGGCTTGCCATATACTCAGCTTCTATGGTGGAGTCCAGAAAAATACCTATGCTTATCACTCTTCCATAGTTATGACTTTTCCTCCTAAAGTAAACACAAAATCCCGAGGTCGACTTATTATTGTCCCTATCCGATTGGAAGTCAAAACCCGTGTAACCCACAGGGACCAAATTAACTGCCTTGTAAGCTAGCATAAAATCTCTAGCACCTCTAAGGTACTTTAATATATTCTTTACTACAGTCCAATGTCCTTGTCTAGGGTTATTTTGATATCTACTAACTATGCCCTTGGCAAAACATATTTCTGATCTCGTGCATAGCATACATTAGGTTGTCTAACTGCCGAAGCATAAAGAACTGCCTACATGTCCTCAATCTCCTTTGATGTCATCGGAAACATCTCTTCAGATAAAGACATTCCATGCTTAAAAGGTAAGACACCTTTCGAGGAGTTTTGCATGCTTAAAACGAGCAAGGATTTTCCGATGTATCAAGCTTGGGATAAGTAAAATATATTTTTTCTTTCGATCCCTTATTATTTTAATCTCAAAAATATATACATTCTCCTAAGTCCTTTATATCGAATTATTTGGACAACCATACCCTTACTTCTGACAATATTTTGATATTGTTTCCAACTACCAAAAATGTTATCTACGTATAGTACAAGAAATACCACCACGTTTCCATCACACCTTTTGTATACACAAGACTTATCCATTTACTCAATAAATCCATAGGTCTGGATTACTTTGATAAACCGGATGTCCCAAGACCTTGAAGCTTTGCCTCAGTCCATAGACTGATTGAGCTTGCACACAAGATGCTCTTAGCCCTTTGCAATGAACCCTTCTGGTTGCTTTATATGGATGCTTTCATCAAGACTTCCATTAAGGAATACTGTCTTGACATCCACTTGCCAAATAGATAAAAGAATCCGGATAGACTTAAGCATGGCTACCAGTGAAAAAGTTTCCTTTTTCATCAAGCCTTGCTTTGAAAGTTACTACCTTCCTTTCTATCCCTCTTTTCCTATTATAGACCTTTTTACACCCAAAGACTTTTACACCATTTGGTAGTTCTACAAGCTTTCAGATTTTATTAGAATACATATATTCTAATTCCGTTATTCATTACTCTTTGCCAAGATGTTGCATCTTTATCTTGGAGTGTTTCGTCATATGCCCGGAGATCAGGTTCATGTCCTCCAGGGATCGAGTCCAAAAACTCTCCCAAAACATGAATCTTTTTAGGTTGCCTAACAACCCTCCCACTATGACAAGGCACTTTCTGCAATTGTGTATCATTTGTGATATGTGTTGCAGTTTCCTTGTGGTATTTCATCTTGTACAGTTGGTACTAGATTAGACATGCCTTTTATTATTTCCTTAAGAACAAATTTTCTTATGGGCACATGGTTTATTACATAGTCCTTTTCTAAAAATCGGGCATTGATGCTAACAATGACCTTCTGATTTTTAAGACTATAAACCTACTTTCATTTCACTAGGATAACCCACAAACAAGTGAATTACTGTCCAACTTATCATTGTCTCTCTTCTGCATATGTGCTGGACTACCCGAATCCGAATATGCTTCGAAATAGGCTTACGCCTATTCAGCAATTCTATATGAGTAGAGAGTTCTGACTTTAGAAGGTACTATATTCACTCCTGTTTCCAGAGTATATCCTTAAAATGATTTTAATAATATTCTTAATAACTCATCAATCTACTTATTTCCATAAGAGTCCTATACCTTCCTTTTCCTACACCATTCTGTTGGGGTGTACCAGGTGCAGTTAGTTGGGATTGAATCCCTACTTCTGATAAATGACTCCTAAATTCTCCCAAGTGGTACTTGCCACTACGATCTTACCGTAGTGTCTTGATACTTTTACTTTGTCGTTTCTCCACATCAACCTCGTACTCTTTGAACTAATCAAAGCACTTAGACTTGCGGCACATCAAGTAAATATATCCGTATCTCAAATAGTTGTCTATAAAATAGATGAAATATTTGAAACAACCTCTTGCCTGGATGCTCATAGGATCACACAAATCAGAATGAACCAATTCCAATATATCTTTGACTCCATACCCCTTAGACTTAAAAGCTTCTTGGTTATTTTTCCTTCCAAGTAAGACTCGTAGGTTGGAAAGATTTCCACTACTAATGAACCAAAAAGTTCATCAGCTACCAATGAATCCTACTCAAGTTAATATAACCTAGACTTAGAAGCCAAAGATATAATTGGTTCATTTTCACAGGTTACTTTCTCTTAAAGTTAGAAGATGTGTTACTAATTTCCATTTGTTGCATCGTGAGAGTTATTGGATTTATAAATTGCCAACCAACGTACCAGAACAGATAACTTCCCTCTTTTTCTTAATAACAACTTTGTTATTAAAAGAGGCAAAATATCAAGTTCTTTGAATAGTTTAGAAACTGAAAACTAGTTCTTTCTAAACTTGGTGCGTAAAGACAATTACTCAAAAATCCATGTTTTATTCTTATCAAAAGATAAACATCTCCCACTGCAACAGCTACCATTTTTACATTAGTGCCCATATAGACGGTGTTTTAATTTTTATTTAGTTGTCGGGTTTCCTGGAACCCTGCAATAAATTGCGGACATAATTAATGGCATCTGTATCTACACTCCAGGTTCTGGTAGATAATACCACTAAACATGTTTCAACTAATGAATTAAATACACTTATATTGTTCTTAGTTCTAAGAAGACAGTCTACCTTAATGTCCAAGTCCTATTTCCAATCATTACAATTGGGATTACTAAGTCTTTCTTATAGTATGACTACTAGGGGATTGACAAACATTTTAAATCCTAAAAATCACAAAAATACTTGGTCAAGATCAACTCCTTAAAAATCCCCATGAATTTTGTATGCCACGATAGTGTGGACGTATACAAAATCGAAGAGGAGATTTTATTCATTAATTTTATTATCTCGTCAACTTTACTTTATGACGAATAAAATTAATAGTTGACTTGTCTTTGATCAAATATTTGGTCAAAAACTTTTGAATTTAAAAAATATTGATTCCTCAAACAATATTATTTAAATTCACCAACACCTCAAACACCGTGAATTTTGCATGCCACGTTAGTGTGGACGTATACAAATTCAACATTTGTAAAAGGAGGGTTTTAACCCATTAATTTTATTATCTTGTCAACCTAACTTTTTGACAACTAAAATTAATAGTTGGTATCATTTGGTCACACAAATAATAGCAATGACTCCGATGGGGAGGATACTATTAGATGTGTCTAAGTGTATACCATTACTTGACACTAAGTCCATTAATAAGATTATGCCCCTTCCGTTGGGGAAGATCACACGCTCTTAATTAACTTCCTATAGTCATCCAAAAATGGAAGTCTGTCCTAGTGATCCACAAACAAGCTCATCCGTTATGGAGGAAGGCACTCAGAGGCAACGCGCAAGCTTGTTTGCATCACTTACAAACCAGTAATGGACACCATGGGATTTACTTAAAAATCCCTCTCCCACTTAGTTATTTATAAATGAGGAATTTTAACTATGCTAGCCTACTAAATATGTAAACTAACATGCACACACAGCACAATATAAAAGCAATAAATAGAAAATCTAATTTTCAACTATTATGACTTTTATCTCTTGTTGTCCTCCGTGTGTTGTCATCCCAAGCTGCTGCCATATTTGGCCACTGCCACCGGGTCTAGCTGTCGCATCCATCTTGCTCCTAGTTCCACTGCGCCTCTGGTCCTTAGAAGGTTCCACGCTTTGCAAGATTCGATCCGCGACTTAAATAGAATTTTACATTTTGATCCTATATTCCTCGAAGGAATGTACATGTAAACTAGATCGAACATAAAATAAAACTTACATCCATCGATCCTATATTTCATAAAAGGAATGTACAAGTAACTAGATCAAAAATAAAATCCTAATAAAACTAAATACAGCTCCTGCTATATTTTATAATACAATCATGCACACACAATAAAATGCCCTTGACATGTCCAAGGGTCCAATCACACACATAATAACTAGAAGCCATAATAGTTGGATCCTGCATCCACAAAGTTAGCACATCCTACTATTAACCTGCCTAAATTATGTATGACATGTGCATAATTAAACTAATACCAAATACACAGAGGCAAAACCCTAGCTCTGATACCAATTGTTGGTTGCTACTCGGAAAGCCTAGAGGTTCCACTGTACAAAAATTTTGTACAAAGGTCTGAACCTTTTCCTAGCTACCATGTGTACTTTTAAATTAAATTTTGGATCGCCTGCGGAACTTAACACGTTTGATCCAAAACTTAATCTATTTGTTCTTTTAGGTTTTGACTTGGATCTCCTGCGAAACTTAACACGTTCGACCCAAATCACCTTAAGTTATTAATTTCATTAAATATTAATTTCTATAATTGGTTCCCAGTACTGATGTGGCGAGGCACATGGCCTTCTTGGATATGGGAGCAACCACCAGTGACTAGACAAAACCTTTTATAGAAATCTAATATTTAATTTCCTAAAATAACTTTAGGTTAACCGAAAAGAACAATCAAATCACAAGGAAAAATAAAACAAAAGAACACAACATCGAAAAACATATTCGAAATACTAGAATTGTAAGCCTCTTGTATTTGGTATTATTTCCATAAATAACTAGCATGATGAGGAAAGGAAAAATTACTAGTTATACCTTCTAGAAAGACCTCTTGATCTTCTACCGTTTTCCTCTTCTAACCTCGGACGTTGTGTGGGCAACGATCTTCCGAGATGAGAAACAACCAACCACCTTCTTCTCCTCCTAGCTAGGTTCGGCCAACAATAAGGAAGCTTCACCAAGGAAGAAGATCAAAACACCAACCAAGCTCCAAGAGATGCTAGCTTTCTCTCGTTCTTCTTCTTCTTCTCCAAGTAGTATCCGGCCACCACAAGAGCTCCAAGGTGAGAGAGAGGTTCGGCCACCACAAGAGGAAGAGAGGGAGAGGATGATGGCCTGCCACACCAAGGAACAAAAGAGGGAGAGAAAATAATAGAGGTTGTTTCATGAAGGCACCCTCACCCCTTCTTTTATATTCCTTGGTCTAGGCAAATTACGAAATTTAATTACAATAAAATTTCCTTAATTTCCTTGACATGATTTAATTGAGAAAAATAAAATAAAATTTCCCCAATTAAACAACATTGGCCGGCCACATCAAAAAAATAAATTAGACAAGTTTTAATCAACAAATTAAAACTTCCTAATTTGTTTCCGGAAATTTTAAAAATAAAATTTCTCTTCAAAAATCTCTCCATGGTTGATAAAAGGAAATTTCTATAATTTTAATTTAACAACATGTGAATAATTTTTAAAGAGAAAATAAAATATCTCACCAATCTACAAATAAGGAAAGAGATTTAATCTCTTTCTTTAATCTTTTGTAGATCTTTTACAAGAGAGATATTTTAATTTTAATTCTCTTTAATAAATTATATCTTCCACATAATAAAAAATTAAAATTAAAATCCCTTTTAATTTAATATGGCCGGCCCCTCTAGCTTGGGTTCAAGCTAGGGCCGACCACACCAATTTATGCTTAGGCCAGCCCTAGCTTGGTTCCCAAGCTAGCTTGGCCGGCCCCTATTAGGTGGGTATAGAAAGTGGGTATAGGTGGGTATAGTACTCTATAAATAAGAGGTTACGATAGGGACCGAGAGGAGGAATTGGTTTTGGTCTCCCGATAAAATTAAGCATCCCGCGTTCGCCCCGAACACACAACTTAATTTTATCAATAATAATTTATTCCACTAGAGAACTATTATTGAACTACCGCACCAATCCCAAATTACATTTTTGGGCTCCTTCTTATTATGAGTGTGTTAGTCTCCCGGTGTTTGAGATAACAAATGTCCACTAATTTAGTAAGTTACTGGCAACTTACTTAATTAATATCTAGCTCCAAGAGTAGTACCACTCAACTTCATCGTCATGTCAGACTAAGTCCACCTGCAGGGTTTAACATGACAATCCTTATGAGCTCCTCTTGGGGACATTCTCAACCTAGATTACTAGGACACAGTTTCCTTCTATAATCAACAACACACACTATAAGTGATATCATTTCCCAACTTATCGGGCTTATTGATTCATCAAACTAAATCTCACCCATTGATAAATTAAATAAATAAATATCAAATATATGTGCTTGTTATTATATTAGGATTAAGAGCACACACTTCCATAATAACTGAGGTCTTTGTTCCTTCATAAAGTCAGTATAAAAAGAACAACCTCAAATGGTCCTACTCAATACACTTTAAGTGTACTAGTGTAATTATATAGTTAAGATAAACTAATACCTAATTACACTACGACCTTCCAATGGTTTGTTCCTTTCCATCTTGGTCGTGAGCTACTGTTTATAATTTATAAGGAACCGATAACATGATCTTCTGTGTGTGACACCACACACCATGTTATCTACAATATAAATTAATTGAGCAACTACATTTATCATAATTGTAGACATTTGACCAATGTGATTCTTATTTCTAGATAAATGTTTATACCAAAAGCTAGGCTTTTAGTATACACTCTAACACAAACTTGGTTACAAATAGCATGTAAACATGTGAATCTTAATCAATTTCCATGTATTTATCATAGGCATTCACATGAGCATATTAGGTTAAAGTTCAAGCTTCCTAAGTTCACCAAGTGTAAGTGGCCGAATGCTACAAAAGCATAGATTCTAAGCATATGAGTACCCTATAAATTTCATAGCATATCATAGAGAAAAACATAAACATGTTAGGGTTGAATTTAGGCTTGCCTAAGCCCTACATTTCATGGTGGCCGAATGTTCAACATGTGTAAACATAACCCTAAGAAACATGAAATCTCAAGTGCATTATGTTATCTTCATATCTTTTCATAAGGTACAACATAAGCAAGCTAGATTTGAGGTTGAGCCTCATTAAGGTATTTAATCCCTTATTGGCCGAAACCTTGTGATAGGGTCCTACTAGTTCTAAGCAACATACAAGTATAAAACATCAAGAGAACATTCACAACATATTATGAAAAACTTCATACTTGATACCTCTTCTAGAATTTACAAGCATGTGAGTACCTTATAAATTTCATAGCATATCATGAGGAGGAACATAAACATGTTAGGGTTGAATTTAGGCTTGCCTAAGCCCTACATTCCATGGTGGCCGAATGTTCAACATGTGTAAACATAACCCTAAGCAACATGAAATCTCAAGTGCATTATGTTATCTTCATATCTTTTCATAAGGTACAACATAAGCAAGCTAGATTTGAGGTTGAGCCTCATTAAGGTATTTAATCCCTTATTGGCCGAAACCTTAGGGTAGGGTCCTACTATTTCTAAGCAACATACAAGTATAAACATCAAGGAAAATATTCATATAACATCATAGAAGAGATCATAGGCATGTTAGTTTTTAACTTGAGCTTCCCTAGGTTTTAAGCCTCTTCATGGCCGAACCCTAAGGTAGGGTATTACCTACTCCAAGCATTATACAAGAATGAAATATCAAGGCCTTATTCATAGCATATCATCAGGAAAAACTTAAACGTATTGGTTTTTGGTTTTAAGCTTCCATAAACTTTACAAGTATCATAACCGAAATTTCTAAAGGAAACTCTAGGTTGTAAATTCATCTAAACTCGAACCAACAATTCATATAACAACTTGTACCACAGGTGAGGGGATACTCACCTCCTTTTGCTTGGTCTTTTCCTAAGAGAAGGTACCCTTTGTGAAAATAAAGAAGAGAGCTTCTCCTCCTAGTGCTCCTTTTTGTTTCTCTTGCTTGTGAGAGGTAGATCTTGAGGGTTCCTTCTTGTGGTTTGGTTTTCTTAGGTAGAAAACCTTAGTTGGATTTTTGGGGAAAGAAGAGAGGATGCTCTAGGTCACGGCAAGGGTGAGGAAAGGGAAGAAAAATGAAATCCCTTCTTGATTTTCCCTCTTATGCTAGGTGGAAGTAAGAAGCAAAAAGAGGCTTTGCTTTCCCCTCTTCTTAACTCATCTTTTATTCTCTTAATGATGAAGAAATGTCTTCATTCATCCCCTTACTTCCTCTCCAATTCCCTCATCTTGTCATCCATGAAAATGAAAAGGAAGGAGAAGAAGACAATTTGTCTTTTTCTTGTTTTCTTCTTAATCAAGAGAAGGAGGAAGAAAGCTACTTGATGTTTTCTTGCTTCCTTCTCTTAATCATGGTTTTATCTTTATCTATAATATCCATTCTCTATTTAACAATAACTCATGATGGTCTAGTGGAAATTCCATAATCCTTAGCTTAAGAAGGTTCAAGGTTCAATCCTTGACCAATTCTTTTTATATATATATATATATATATATTTTCCATCTTATCTTCTTTTATTCTTAAGAGAAAATCTTCACATACTTAGCTTAAGAAGTTCGTGGGTGTTACAATGATACTTTCTCATGGTAGGTCATTCGGTATACATTCTCCAATGCATACCCATGTGTCAACTTGATATCTCTATATCCATGACTTGTGAGATCAAGTCATCGAGTTGACCTACATGCTAGTCTCGTCGCATTAACATTGCCCCTGAATGTTAATACTTGACTAGGAATAATTAAGAGTAGTATTCCCTATATCATCTCACTATCGATTCAACTAACCGATTGATATAGGTAAGAACCTTCTACTCAAGGACGCTATTATACTTAGTTATTTGGCACCAATACAAGTAAGCATAATAACCATAAACAAATGCCTTTATATATATAAGAATATGATACAATGAGTCCATACAACAATCATCAAATGATTGGCTCTTGGTCTCTAACTAACAGCTAGGCCCTCCGACGCTTAAGTTAGTGATCTCTCTTGGTGTGGAAGAAGGAAGAAGGAAGAGGAACAGTAGTGGAAAACTAGGGCTATGAATGTGAGCAGTAATGTGAACTTACCTGGCCAACGAAGAGGATTCCTCTTTTTATACCACTTCATATAACCTCCGTAGTCATGAAGTGGACCCCGGTTCGTTAGAGTTTGTTATGAGATGACGTAAGCTGTGTATTTGTGGAAAATGGTTTTTAAGGAATCTTTTTTGTACCCCAGATGTACCTTCTTTGTCATCTAGCACATGCAGAAAAATCTAGAAGCCTTCCTCCCGCCAAATTAGCAAACCTGTTATATAATCACATACTACAAATATCTTCATTAAACTACTTTAATTGAAATATTTACTTCTGTCCTGTTTCATAAGTTATTTCAAGGTGCATCTACCATCCCTACTTGCCTTTCCTGTCTTTGCTATATCATAGACAGCTTAATATAACATTGCTCCTTGTATTAGTGGAAATCAAACTCAGACTAGGTCCGGTCGATTACTATTACCTCTCATGATATTTCTTGGGCAATACTGGTCTGGACCCTTCTAAGTTTATTATCCTAGCTGATATTGGGTTGTATTTTATTAAGTATGTAATTCCGTCCAATATTGGCAGACCCTTTTCAAGGTATTATCTGGCCAAGACTGGCCTACCTCTCTCAAGGTATGTCTCGGTCGATATTGGTCTACCTACTTGGAAGTATATCACGGCTGATATTGGCCTTCCTCCCTGGAGGTATATCTCGGTCGATATTGGCCTACCTCCCTTGAGGTATATCTCAATCGATATTGGCCTACCTCCCTTGAGGTGTATCTTAGCCGATATTGGTCTACCTTCCTGGAGGTATATCTCGGTCGATATTGGCCTGCCTCACTGGAGGTATGTCCCGATCAATATTGGCCTACCTCCTTTGAGGTATATCTCGTTCAGTATTGGCCTACCTCCCTTGAGCTATATCTCGATCGATATTGGCCTACCTCTTTTGAGGTATATCTCGGCTGATATTGGCCTATCTCTCTTAAGGTATATCTCGATTGATATCAACCTATCTTCTTAACTCTGCTATCTCCTTTTTCTTTTTCACCAGGGATCCCCAAAACCTAACCCATATCACTAGCCTTCCCTTCAAGTCTAGTCGAAGGAAGTGTAGCCGACTGACTAGATACAAATCTATTTTGTTTCTTTGCCTGCCTTTGCCCGTGACTCTGCCACAGGTACTGCAGTGGCCTCGTGATCCTCTGCTATAGTTATCCCGTGAACTCAACTAGTATGATCCCGTGAGTCTTCTGATCTTTTAAATAGAGCTATTACCCTCTCTTCATTCTTCATTCGCCCCATTTCTTTGTCTTCCTTATTCACTTCGTCTTACCGAGAGTATGGCCTCAGATCCCCCATTCTGGGGGCAATTCTTGTTGGACAAGGCGAGATCTATATATGAGTTTGCCCAAGCTTTGGCTTTAGTTAACCTTTTGGTTCGAGACACTATCCCAAGGGACGAAGTTTTTCGATATCTAGGATCTCCAGCCAAAGGCATGACTGTTCTGCAAACCCGACGGGTTTCAGAGGAGATTTTACTACTTATGGGGGGCCAACTGAATAGCCCATGGATGTCGCTACGAAGGCGTAGCCCATGTTACCCGCGGGCTAGGATGGTCACTCTGGAAGCAGAGCTCTAGGGCTCCAGTAGGGGAGGAACTCTTCAGTCACCTTTCCACCAGGGCCTGAATAGATCTGTCTCCTCCCCCTTGTCCCTGAGACCACCCTGCTTTATAGTTTACTTCTTCCTGGGAAAATATTGCCACTTTTGTTGCCCGGGCAAGCTTCCTTCGTGCCAGGTGAAATATTTTCACTTCTGCTTCCTGGCAAGTTTGACTCCGGTGGGATTGAAATTTTCTAAGCATCCTGAGAGTTTATGTTTGTAACTTTGGTTGACCTTTCGAGGTTTAATGTTTTCAGAGGAAAATGTAATGTTATGTATCTGATCAGGTTCTAAATGCAAATTCGAACAATCTTTTGTATTGAATTGGGTGATTCTCTTGAATCCCTCTAGTTCACAAGAATAGACGTAATGCTTCGACCAATATTGACTTGTATATCATAAACGTTGTCATTTCGACCGATACTCGCTTGTTTATCACAACCAAGGTCATCTCGGCCGATGTTATACTATCCATTATAGCTAACGTTATGCCGACCAATATTCGCTTGTTTATCACAAAAAAGGTTATCCCGGCCGATGTTATACTATCTATTATAGCTGACGTTATGCCAACCGATATTCGCTTGTTTATTACAAACAAGGTTATCCTGGTCGATGTTATACTATCTATTATAGTTAAAGTTATGCCGACCGATATTCACTTGTTTATCACAAACAAGGTTATCCCGATCGATGTTATACTATCTATTATAGCTGAAGTTATGCCGACCGATATTCGCTTGTTTATCACAAACAAGGTTATCCTATCCGATGTTATACTATCTCTTATAGCTGAAGTTATGCCGACCGATATTGTAAATAAAATTACTTCGATCGATGTTAGTTTATGTTTTATAATGACATTAATTAGGACCATGCTTTATGCCTAAATAACTTTCATTATTTTTTGTCCTTAGCCTGGGTTTCGTCAAACTCAATCCCTCTTCCTTTATTACACCTAGTAAACTGCGTCTTCTCTTCAGAATTTCCTTGATTGTGATTGGCTTTTCAATGGAAAGAGAATGTTGGAGGCGTATGACGAGGTGTTACCAACCCCAGTATGATTCGATTTGTCGCGTCCAACATAAATGCCCCTTTATGATTATGCAACACATATCTTCTCTTTCTACTACGTCATGTGGGCATTTGCCCTTTTTCTATAATCCCAGACGTCTATTGCAAAAAGTATTTTGATCTAACAACGATTGTGTATCTTCTAAACCCTAAACCCTTTATCTTCTTGTCGTCTTTGTTCCTTTCTCTCTTGTCATATCGTTCTTCTCTTGTTGTAGTCTTTGATCAAACCTTGCGCTCACCGCTTTCCGACGATCTCCTTTCTTGTTTCTAGTAAGTAATTTTCTATTCCATTAACCCTTACTTCTGTCTATGGCTGAAGAAACGATTGCTCCTTGGTATGTCCAAATTTCCTCTTCCTTTGATAAAAATGCTAGGCTCACTATTCGCCATCAATATGAAATCCCTAGGGAATATAACATATTAATCCCGAAACCAGGTGATCATCCACATCGTCCGCCCGGTAATTGTGTGACTTTTTTCTAGGATCAATTGAAAGGGGGTTTGCGGTTTCCCATTCCTCCTTTTCTAATTGATGTGAGTCAGTATTTTTATATTCCTTTGCAACAATTTGCACCTAACGCCTTTCGTTATCAGTGCGGCACCTACATGTTATTTCGTCTATTAGATATCCCTCCCACTCCTCAAAATGTTTTCATGTTTTCTTATCCAAAGTGTTCGGAGCCCAGTGTTTTCCTTTTCTAATCCTGGACTAAGATGGTCCTTTTTGAGGATATGCCCTCGTCTCTTAAAACTTGGAAATCTCGTTTCTTCTTTGTAAAGTTTCCAAGACCCATTCCTTGGTCTCATGCCTGGAGATCCTCCTTGCCTCCCTTGCCCGACGTCAGGGAGTTTCATCTTCATTCTTCATTTCCTGTTTATTGTGAAAAATTGTAGTGTCGCCGACTTTCTATCCCTAAGTGGCCGAGGATCGATCTTCTATACTTATTTGGTCTAAGCCCTTTCAAGCCTGATACACAAGGATCTTTAGGTAAAATCCTGCTTCTTCCTTATTGATTTTAACTAACTAAACATTTTTTCTCTCTATGTAGTGCACAATTTTATTCTGCTTTAATCGATGAAGAACTGCGTTTGGAAGAGGATGCACTTCGTGCAAAAGAACAAGAGCTTCTTGCTGCCATTACTCCGCCACCTCCAGTTGAAGATCCGATTCCCCTGGTTGAAGTGTCCAGCTCTCAAGTGGTTCCTGAGGCTCCTAAGCGTCCTTCTGCAGAAATTCCTATTATTCCCTTACCAACTATTTCTTCACTGGTGGATGCTGCCCCTTCAACAACCCCTTACCTTTCTATTATCGAGCTTACATCCCCTATAAGCTCAGAAAAATCCTTAACCAAAGTTGCTCCCAACAAACGCCTGGGACGCAAACTTACTAGGGCTCCTCCCTCCAAAAGGAGACTTATCCTTCCCGCCGACGAACTGGTTTCAGAAGGTTTTGTTCCCGCTGACCTTCCTTCTGATGAACCTACTTTGGTTGAACTTTACCCTTCTCTCATTTTTCCTGCCTCTCCTTCTTCCAGTACCAGTGCCCCTGGTGGTGTTTCCTTCACGTTTCCATTATCTATTCCAGAATCTGGATTTCTACCCTCCTCACCTTCTTCTTATTTAGTTTTTGCTCCTCCTTCTATTCCTACTTCCTCTTTCTCCGCAGGTTCTTCTGCCATTCCTGTCCTCCCTATACTGCTGGGAGGTTCCTTTGCAAGTACTTGGGAGACAATTCGTCCTCTTTTTGAAGAACTTACTACTCCTGAAACAGTCCATCACTTCTCCTTTGAGGAAACTCAGGTATGTTTATTAGTATCTACTTATTACTCATCAATGACTATGTTGTAACCCTTTATTACATCTCTAGCGATGGATAGAAAACATGCGATTGTCTTGGCTAATGCACAATTTATATAACGAGAATAAGAAACTGAAATCAGAGAACAAAAAGCTGAAACAGCAGGTTACTGAATTATCTTCTGCTACGCTTTCCACTACCTTCAAGAAACAACTTGAAGTCCAAATTGAGAGTCTCCAGTCGCAATTTCGATCAGCTACAGACCTTAATAAGGAATTGGCTCCCAAGCTAGAGAAGCAGACAATTGAGACAGAAAAGCTAAAATCTGATTATGAGTCTACACTAGCTGATAAACTCAAGGCTTTGCAGTTGAAGGATGATGAAATAACCTCCTTAAGTACTTCCTTAAATTCAACTAAAAATGAGGCCTCTATGAAAGAAGCTGAGCTGAAGTCTTCCCAGATGGCTTTGGTTGTTTATAAGGCTGGTGAAGATAATCGCTTCAAGGATAGTGCCACCATCATGATTAACTCTATTGAGTTCAACAGACCAATTGTAAAGTCGATCTTGGCAGCCTTCACTGCTGGAGCTGAAGGAGCGGTGATATAATTGCGAGAAGAAGATTTCTTATCTCGTGATCCTCCTCCAAACTTCTTGAACCGTCGTAAACTTCTTGATAACATGCCTGCCGATCTGTTTCCCCAGCTAACGATAGAGTGATTTTCTTACTCGAATTTAAATCATTGTAAGGTTGACTAGGATTTGTGACGACAGTCTAGTTGGTTTATGTGAAGTTGAACTTCTAATTTTATTATTAAATCTGTTCCTTTTCGTGGTGCTTGTTTATTTTGTCTAAATATGTTGAATGTTGCCTGGCTTGCCACCATAGAACCTCACTCAATATACTATAATATCCTCCACTCTGACCGATCCATTATGACTGGTCGATGCACATTAGTGTTGACAAATATTGTCCGATATTTTGTAGTTAATTAAGTCTCGTTCGATTTTGTGCAGTCTATCGTAATATTCTTAATATCGGTCGCTTCATTATACCCGATCGATATATACTTGTATTTATGAATATCATCTAGTGCATTATGCTTAACCAAATTTCATTCTGATTCATTATGGCGAGTGCCACCTGACTTACCATTATAAACCTCCAATCAATATATTAGGGTAGTATTTATCTCAGCCAGTCTATCGTAACCGACCGATTCATACTTATGCCTACAAGTCCCGTCTGGTAGTCTTTAATCGAGTCCCGTTCGATATGCTAATTTACTATACCTAGTCAGTATATTTTTGTGCGGGAACATATCGATTGATGCCTTATACTTAACTAAATCTCGTCCGGTTCATTATGCCTGTCTGGGTTTATTGTTTTACTCAAATAGATAATCTGAAATTATTTTATCAATCTAATACCCAACCAATTTTCCCTATTTGTTTGATTCTTTTAAGAATCAAGTCTATATCGTGAGAAACTTGGTCACGTTTCCAGAGGAAGATTACCAAACTTAGCATCTTTTTCTTGGGATTCATCCTTCTTTTTAAATTCTATTTTATCCTTTGATGATATTACCTCTTTATGACGGTTATGATTCTGGGTATTCTTCTTTATTCTATTTCTTCTGCTATCTTTATTTGAGGGTTCTAGCATAGGATCGAAAGGAAAGGCAAGGGTTTAAGACGTTCTCTTTCGCTTCCCGACTTTTTTCTTACTTTCCTCGGTTCACCTTCCTTTTACTGTTCCGCCATGGCTACCTCTCCTCCTGCGTGGTTTCTTTCGTGTGTTTCTGACCTCACAGAGACAGAGGAAGTGGATTTACGAATGAGCTATGGTTTTCCTTCCTATATAATTCGCCTTGCCCCCCAAAATAGCCCACATCTTTCTCCTCTAGGGTGTATATCTATCTTTCGGGACCAAGTTCTACAAGGTTTTCGATTCCCTCTTCATCCCTTTTTTCCTGATGTTAGTATCTACTTTAATATTCCCCTTAATCAGTTTATCCCTTAGTATTTTTCTATCCTTATGGGTTTCGTTGGAGTGTCTAAACTGCTAGATTTTCCTTTATTCTCTCGTCTTTTTCATCACTTCTTCGTTTCGCGCCAAGTAGACATCGGTGTCTTCAAATTTTAGTCTCGCCCTAAGGCTATTTTGTTCTACCGAATTCCCCCTCAAGGGGAATAGCGTCACAAATTTTTCTTTATGCGTCTCCCCTCTTCTCCTCCTTTTACTGTTCAATGGATATATGATCTACCTCCAATTCCTAGTACCAACAATCTCCTCAATGATCCCTTTGTTTGTAAAATACGGCAACAAAATAATAAAAAAAAAATAGGGTTATTTGACAAATAATCTTATTGGAATTTTTAAAAATTTTTAGAAATTTTTCTAGAATTAATCGGAGCTTGTATGATGTATTTAGAGGGGATGCACTAACGGACCCGATAAAAGCCTGTTTGGAAAACCCAAACATGAGAGTTGATTGAGGAATAAACTTAGGTCTTGATTTATCAAAACCTAAGTTCTAAATATAAATATCTCTCCTCCCCTAAGCTCTCGGCGCAAAAACCCTTGCCTTTGCCCGTGCCCTAGCTTCCCCTCCTCCCCCTCGCGGTGCCGAACTCCCCTTTTCCTCCTCACCTCCGCCCGACGCCGCTCCCTCCTCAATCGCCGGCCCCTCCATCCTTCCTTTTCTCCTCAGTCGACGACACCCTTGCAATCTTGAAGCCGCAGCGCCGCCGCCTCCTTTTCTCATCGCGGATGCCAAGTACTCACCGGAAGCCGAAGCCGCCACCATCTCCCTCTTCCGTGCCCTAGTATCGTCTCCTCTGCTCTAGGATTGGTCTTCACTCTCGGTCTACCCTTCCTTCAATGAATCGCCGCCGGGCAGTAGAGATTCGGCTTGGGACCGAGTTCACCTACAAAATTCCCTTCTCCGCTTGATCTGAGCCGCGTGAGGTGGTTCTGTCATCGAGTGCCTCACCATAAAGGTTCGGCTGCAAATTTCCAGCAGCAGGTATCACCGGCGGGGAGCCTCAGCAGTTGTTTTCCGGTCGTGAATCAGTAGGTAAGACCTTTACAACTTCATGAGTTTGGTCTGATGATCTGGGAGTGGGATTTAGTTGGATTGTGTTATGATTAGAGTGATTACAATTGCTTCTAGCTTTGTAGAAACTCCGGTCGTGGATATGTGGCAGAGGGCAGCACCACTGTGCTTGTGCCGGCAGTAACACCTCCTGGCAGTGGGTCAACCGAGGTGAGACTATTGTAGAGTAATGCGTTGGGTTATGAATACTTAGTGTTAATTGAATCTATATCGGCATTATTTTGTATTTAGGGAAGAAATTCATGTTTTGGTAACCCTAATTGTTGTAGTGTAAAGCCGGGGGTTTGGATTTGTTTGAGTAGAACAATAATGGGGATTAGTAGAGGGTAATGAATGAGCTCGGATTAGTTACTTGTTTCGAATAATGGTTTAGCTATATAAATTCTTACGAATTTGGTAAAAATTGTAATGTTGACGCAGGATTTTAATCGAGGCTGGTGTCGTGACGAAGTTGATATTTGATTCGATCTACATATAAGGCGGGTACTTCTTGCTTTATTTTCTTTTAGTACTTGACCTTAGTGCATGAATTATTTTGGATAAGGATTGTTTACCTTGACTCCACTCTTATTTTCCTACGCTTGATACTTCCACGCAATCTTTGAGAAATTCATTCCATATCTATACAGTCTCTTGTTGTTGTCCATTATCAGTAGCAGATACTAGATACCATGTTTGTATGTTTTGACCGTTGCTTATTTATGTACAATATTGAGCATGCTGGCTTCATGTAGCATACCTGTTTCTACTTATATATATATATATGATGACTGTTGCATTGTTCGCATCATGTCATTGCATGCATGCCGCACCCTCGGCCACTCGAGAGAGTGGTAGCTGGAGTTGATGCCGCTTGTCATGTCCTGCCGCACTCGGCCACTCGTGTGAGTGGTAGCTGGAGTACGAGCAGCAGGGACCCCGTCGCAGATGTAGCTAGTTAGTTACTATGCAACTGTCCCCTCGGCCACTTGTGTGAGTGGTAGCTGGAGTGGTGTACAGTCTGTCACTGACCCGGCCTCTCGACCATACAGGGGTCATGGTGCAGAGAGGTGGGCGGGAGTGACCATCCGTGCATACGCTGTTGTTATTATGTTTGTTTTTGCTGCTGCTGGTTATATATGCTGTTATTGCTTACTTACTGTCGTCGTTCACATATGCTGATATGCTTACTTGTGTTGAGATATGTTCTCGTTGTAGATGTCTAGTCATTGAAAATTGGTATATACCTTGCTTATTACCTTTGTAGTTATGAACAGTAATGTAGCAGATTAGTACCAGTTCTGACCTACTATACCTAGCCTAGGATATGGTTTCATGTATGAGCATTTGTTTTGGTTCTTTTGTAGTATCTGCTATTTCCTGTATGAGACTATATACTCTTGGCTCGCTTTCTACTTGTATTTTATGTTCATGCACTATCTTTCCTTACCCGCTGAGTTCCAATACTCACCACCTCGCAATTTGGTTTTCTTTCGCCAGGTAATAGGTAGATGAGTCATGGATGCTTGGAGAGATGCCGGCTGCCAGTCCTGGGTCCTACGTCACACTCGAGGATAATTTTCGTTTTGGTTTTGTTATCGTTTGGGGTGGTATATTGATTTTGTGTATTTGGTTTTTCAATAAGTCGATGTGAATTTTGGGTCAAGTCTGTGATGACAGGTATTTTATTAGTGTCGTTGTTGGTTTTACGTTCGTATCGTTTCACGTCTTCCGCTGCTGTGTGTTTTGGATTCAGCCGTGTAGGCTTATTAAACTGCGTGGTTATATTGTTTTTATTCTATGTATGTTCCAGCCGTGTGGGCTGATGGTTATCTAGATGTTGTATGTGTATTTAATGCCTCAGATTGTCACCCGTACAGGAGAGATGTTGCCGGATTTTTGTTTGGCAAGGACTCCTCTGGGGCGTGACAATTTAGTGGTATCAGAGCTCAGGTTGCGAAGCCTATTTTTATGTTTCAGATGTTGCGATTTGTTTTTAGTGTTTTGGATTTTCGAGTTAATCTGATACCAATTTAGTGGTATCAGAGCCCAGGTTGTGAAGCCTATTTTTTTTATGTTTCAAATTTTGCGATTTATTTTTTTCGTGTACCGTATTTTCGAGTTAATCTGATACCAATTTAGTGGTATCAGAGCAGTTTCGGTCTTGTTTCGGTTTATGATTATTTTCGAGTTAATCTGATACCAACTTAGTGGTATCAGAGCATGGTTCGAGTTAAATGCTATGTTTTGTGTTTTGGGATTTCGATCTTGTTTTGATTTATGATTTTTTTTTTTTTTTTGAGTTAATCTGATACCAATTTAGTGGTATCAGAGCCATAGGTTTACGAGTCTTATTTTCAGTGTTTTGGATTTCCGAATGTTGGGTTGTATTTTTCGGATTTCGATCTTGTTCGATTTATGATTTTCGGTGTTCCGATTATTTTGTTTCCCCTTTGTAAGTTGATACCTCGATATGATTCTCGAGTTGTGGGACCAGGTAGCGGCAGGAATCTCCAAGCTATAGAAGGTATGTTTGTCTAATGTCATCGTACATATTTATTATTACTTGACCAGTGGTTTATACCATGTATGATTTGTGCTGTGTCAGTCATTGGTTAGATCAGATATTGTGATATATTGTCTTTTGATGATCTATTAGTGGATATTAGACTTGATGGTTTATTCTTTAGTCTTTGATGTTGATAGTAACTTAACGAGTATAATGCCTTAATATTTTTGGAGTTGGTGATTTTAGTTGAAGATTAGATTACAGACTTTGTGCCAGTGATCTTATTTTTGGGTATGTTTGTTATACGGACATGAGGTGTCCTTGATATTGCTATTTAGGTTTACAGTGCCCTAGATATTTCTATGGACCTGATGTATAGAGTATAGATTTATTCGCGTTAGTTTGATTAATGGAGGACTAATTTACTCTTATTAGCTTGATCAGTAGGAGACCGACGTACTCTTGCATATGTCTTAGGCTCCCTGTATATATATCAATTATGGAAAGGGAAAATACAAAGGACGATATTGTGAACTTTGAATTCTGTGTGTGTCAACAAGTGAAGGTAGAATATCAGAGTGGCGCAGTGGAAGCAAGATGAGTCCATAACCCATATAAGCATCCTTTTCGGTTAAGGATTTGATCATGACACTATAATGGATTAGTATATGAATATGTTGCTTGGTTATTTCCTTTAGGTGAGGATCCTTAAGTGAGAAGTAAATTTGGGGACCAAATTTTTATTAGTGGGGGAGAATGTAAAATACGGCAACAAAATAATAAAAAAAAATAGGGTTATTTGACAAATAATCTTATTGGAATTTTTAAAAATTTTTAGAAATTTTTCTAGAATTAATCGGAGCTTGTATGATGTATTTAGAGGGGATGCACTAACGGACCCGATAAAAGCCTGTTTGGAAAACCCAAACATGAGAGTTGATTGAGGAATAAACTTAGGTCTTGATTTATCAAAACCTAAGTTCTAAATATAAATATCTCTCCTCCCCTAAGCTCTCGGCGCAAAAACCCTTGCCTTTGCCCGTGCCCTAGCTTCCCCTCCTCCCCCTCGCGGTGCCGAACTCCCCTTTTCCTCCTCACCTCCGCCCGACGCCGCTCCCTCCTCAATCGCCGGCCCCTCCATCCTTCCTTTTCTCCTCAGTCGACGACACCCTTGCAATCTTGAAGCCGCAGCGCCGCCGCCTCCTTTTCTCATCGCGGATGCCAAGTACTCACCGGAAGCCGAAGCCGCCACCATCTCCCTCTTCCGTGCCCTAGTATCGTCTCCTCTGCTCTAGGATTGGTCTTCACTCTCGGCCTACCCTTCTTTCAATGGATCGCCGCCGAGCAGTAGAGATTCGGCTTGGGACCGAGTTCACCTACAAAAATTCCCTTCTCCGCTTGATCTGAGCCGCGTGAGGTGGTTCTGTCATCGAGTGCCTCACCATAAAGGTTCGGCTGCAAATTTCCAGCAGCAGGTATCACCGGCGGGGAGCCTCAGCAGTTGTTTTCCGGTCGTGAATCAGTAGGTAAGACCTTTACAACTTCATGAGTTTGGTCTGATGATCTGGGAGTGGGATTTAGTTGGATTGTGTTATGATTAGAGTGATTACAATTGCTTCTAGCTTTGTAGAAACTCCGGTCGTGGATATGTGGCAGAGGGCAGCACCACTGTGCTTGTGCCGGCAGTAACACCTCCTGGCAGTGGGTCAACCGAGGTGAGACTATTGTAGAGTAATGCGTTGGGTTATGAATACTTAGTGTTAATTGAATCTATATCTGCGTTATTTTGTATTTAGGGAAGAAATTCATGTTTTGGTAACCCTAATTGTTGTAGTGTAAAGCCGGGGGTTTGGATTTGTTTGAGTAGAACAATAATGGGGATTAGTAGAGGGTAATGAATGAGCTCGGATTAGTTACTTGTTTCGCATACTGGTTTAGCTATATAAATTCTTACGAATTTGGTACAAATTGTAATGTTGACGCAGGATTTTAATCGAGGCTGGTGTCGTGACGAAGTTGATATTTGATTCGATCTACATATAAGGCGGGTACTTCTTGCTTTATTTTCTTTTAGTACTTGACCTTAGTGCATGAATTATTTTGGATAAGGATTGTTTACCTTGACTCCACTCTTATTTTCCTACGCTTGATACTTCCACGCAATCTTTGAGAAATTCATTCCATATCTATACAGTCTCTTGTTGTTGTCCATTATCAGTAGCAGATACTAGATACCATGTTTGTATGTTTTGACCGTTGCTTATTTATGTACAATATTGAGCATGCTGGCTTCATGTAGCATACCTGTTTCTGCTTATATATATATATATGATGACTGTTGCATTGTTCGCATCATGTCATTGCATGCATGTCAACGACCCTCCCGCGGTCGAGAGAGTCGTTGACCGTGTCGCATCCTCGGCCACTCGTGTGAGTGGTAGCTGGAGTACGAGCAGCAGGGACCCCGTCGCAGATGTAGCTAGTTAGTTACTATGCAACTGTCCCCTCGGCCACTTGTGTGAGTGGTAGCTGGAGTGGTGTACAGTCTGTCACTGACCCGGCCTCTCGACCATACAGGGGTCATGGTGCAGAGAGGTGGGCGGGAGTGACCATCCGTGCATACGTTGTTGTTATTATGTTTGTTTTTGCTGCTGCTGGTTATATATGCTGTTATTGCTTACTTACTGTCGTCGTTCACATATGCTGATATGCTTACTTGTGTTGAGATATGTTCTCGTTGTAGATGTCTAGTCATTGAAAATTGGTATATACCTTGCTTATTACCTTTGTAGTTATGAACAGTAATGTAGAAGATTAGTACCAGTTCTGACCTACTATACCTAGCCTAGGATATGGTTTCAGGTATGAGCATTTGTTTTGGTTCTTTTGTAGTATCTGCTATTTCCTGTATGAGACTGTATACTCTTGGCTCGCTTTCTACTTGTATTTTATGTTCATGCACTATCTTTCCTTACCCGCTGAGTTCCAATACTCACCACCTCGCAATTTGGTTTTCTTTCGCCAGGTAATAGGTAGATGAGTCATGGATGCTTGGAGAGATGCCGGCTGCCAGTCCTGGGTCCTACGTCACACTCGAGGATAATTTTCATTTTGGTTTTGTTATCGTTTGGGGTGGTATATTGATTTTGTGTATTTGGTTTTTCAATAAGTCGATGTGAATTTTGGGTCAAGTCTGTGATGACAGGTATTTTATTAGTGTCGTTGTTGGTTTTACGTTCGTATCGTTTCACGTCTTCCGCTGCTGTGTGTTTTGGATTCAGCCGTGTAGGCTTATTAAACTGCGTGGTTATATTGTTTTTATTCTATGTATGTTCCAGCCGTGTGGGCTGATGGTTATCTAGATGTTGTATGTGTATTTATTGCCTCAGATTGTCACCCGTACAGGGGAGATGTTGCCGGATTTTTGTTTGGCAAGGACTCCTCTGGGGCGTGACATTGTTTCTTTCGCTTTATCCAAACTAAAGGGGGCAAAATTCAGCTTACCACCTTTGATTGTGGAGGGCTTGATGTTCCCTTTTGTAATAAGTAACATTGACACTCCCCTAGATGGCTCCTATGGTATGTATAAACATTTTGAACTATATTTACCAATTGGGCTATCTCCTCTATAATGATGCACAATTCTTGTGTTTCAGCTGATGCTCTTCTTCCGGCTTTCATGTATAAGAACACTACTATGACTAAGTCTTTTCTGAATAATCTCGGAGAAAAATGGCTGCAGGCTTGCCGAGCTAATCTTAATTCATCTACCCTGGGTCTGCTATCTAAAGAAGAGCAAAAAGCAGAAGCTGTGGTGGCTATGGAAGAGGAAGAGGAACAACCCTTTATTGCCTTAGTCAAGAAACCCAGGCTTACCGAGGATGTTCCTTTTAGCGACCTCTTTGGTACTTTTGTGCAAGCTCCCCTCATTCCGGCGCCTATTTCTTTTGAGAGAGGTAAGGCACCAATGCCCCCTACCCATATTATCTCCAATCCTACTCTTAGGATGATGAGACCGGCTCTACTTATCCCCTCCTCTTCTGTTATTGTTTCAGCTTCTTCTGCTTCTGAGATGGCTGTTATCCCCTCTATATCCTCTCTGCCACTTACACTGGTCTTACCTCCTTTGGCCTCTGGGCCATGAGATAAACAAACACCTTGCCGGAGATCTACTCCAAGTGCAAGGCCCTCAGCGATTCTTGCTTCGACAACTGAATCAACACCCCTTGCATTACCACCTTCCATCCCCTCTAGTTCTTCCTCTACTGCTCTTATTTCTACTACTTTTTTCCCATCTATTACGTCTTCTTCCTGTTGGTTAGTCCTAGGAAAGCGTACCGGTTCCACTGTACAAAACTTTTTGTACAAGTGTCGAACCTTTCCTTAAATAACCTATTGTGTTCTTTAGAAGGTAAATTATGAATCACAAACGGAACTTAACATCATTGATTCCAAATTTCACTTATCTGTTCTTAATGGTTAAGATTTGAATCGCAAGCGGAACTTAACACTATTGATTCAAATCCACCTATGTTATTAATTCCATTAAATATTAATTTTTAAAATTAGATTCCAGGACTGCATGGCGAGGCACATGACCTTCTTGGATAACGGAGCAACCACAACTGCCTAGACAAAGCCTTTTAAGGAAAGTAAATATTTAATTTCCTAAAATAACTCTAGGTTAACCAAAAAGAACAATCGAATCAAAAATTCGAAAAAGAAGAAAACACAAACTCGAAAAACTAATTCGAAAAACAAGATCTAATTGCCTCTTGTGTTTGGAATTCTTACAAAGAAAATAACTAGTATGATGCGGAAGAAAATTACTAGTTATACCTTCTCTTTGCAAGCTAATGACCTCGAGATCTTCTGCCGTATTCCTCGCCTCGCCTTGGACGTCGTGTGGGCGACGATCTTCCAAGATGAACACCACCCAAAAGCTTTCTTCCTCTTCTTCTAAAAATCAGCCACCACCACCACCAAGGAGAAGAGAGCAAAAGGGAAAAGAGAAGGGAGAGAGAGGGTCGGCCACTTGAGATTCTCCAAGCAAGAGAATAAGAATTGTGTCTCATGAAGCCTCCTCACCCCTTCTTTTATATTAGTTGCCCAAGGCAAATATGGGAAGAATTTTTACAAAAATTAAAATCTTCCTCTAGCTTTTCCTTTTCCCTTTTAATTTTCCTTTTCTTTCCTCTTGATTGAATCAATAACCAAAAATAAATTTGATGATTTTATTTTTTGTAATATGGCCGGCCACCTTGCTTGGGCACCAAGCAAGGGTGGCCGGTCCCCATAAGAGGAAAGGAATAATTTTTTTTATAAAAGTTTACAAGAAGAAAAACTCTTATAAAATTTTACAAGCTCTCTTTCCTAATGTATGAGTTAAAAAAGAAAAGTTCTAAAAATTAAACCCATGTTTTAAAATTTAAAACTTCTTTTATAAAATTTTCTTTTTTAACATGATGATAGAAAATTTAAATTTTAAAATTTATCCTCCTTTTTTTCTTAAACCATGAGGATGGTTAAAATAGGAAAGTTTTAAAATCTTTTAAATATTCTTTTAAAACATGTGGCCAAATTCAAATAAGGAAAGTTTTAAAAATTAAAATCTCTCTTTTAAAACTTATAGTTTTCTACAAAGAGAAGATTTAAAAAATTCAAAACAACGCTACTTGTTTGAACTATTGTGGCCGACCCTTACTAGCTTGGTCACCAAACAATAGGGCCAACCCCTATAGAAGAGGATGTGGCCGGCCCTTGCTTGGTCACCAATCATGGACCGGCCCCCTTCTTGGACACCAAGAAGAGCCTTACATTTGAATGAACTTGCGGTTATAATGAGGCTACGATAGGGACCTAGAGGAGAAATTGGTTTTGGCCTTCCGATGAGCTTGAGTATCCTGTGCTCGCCCCGAACACACAACTCAAGTTCATCGATAATAACTCATTCCACTAGAGAGTTATTATCGCAATACTGCACCAATCCCAAATTACATTATGGGCTCTTTCTTATCATGAGTGTGTTAGTCTCCCTGTGTTTAAGATAACGAATGCCCACTAATTAAGTAAGTTACTGACAACTCATTTAATTAATATCTAGCTCCAAGAGTAGTACCACTCAACTTCATTATCATGTCGGACTAAGTCCACCTGCAGGGTTTAACATGGCAATCCTTATGAGCTCCTCTTGGGAAGATTCTCAACCTAGATAACTAGGACACATATTCCTTCTATAATCAACAACACACACTATAAGTAATATCATTTCCTAACTTATCGGGCATATTGATTTATCGAGCTAAACCTCACCCTTTGATAAGTCAAAGAAATAAATATTAAATATATATGCTTGTTATTATATTAGGATTAAGAGCACACACTTTCATAATAACTAAGTGTTGGTGCAATCGACCTCCAAGGTTTTAATGTCAGACAAATATGTTTAAGTATACTTAAGTTGTTTAAGGAGCTTGATCAAAGGAAGTCCTAGTTGTAGGCTAGGCAAGGAGAGAGAAATCTTGGTATATCGTGGAAGCTAGGTGGATAGGTCTGGAGGACTTGATCCCTGGGTAGCTGAATACTGAATCCTAGTTGTAGGCTAGGTAAGGGAAATCTCGGTATGTCGTTGAAGCCAAGTGGATAGGTCTGGAGGACTTGATCCCTGGGTAGCCGAATACTGAGTCTTGGTGAGTGAAGCCAAGTGGAGAAAATACTAGGGGGTGGTAACCTTAGGTAACGAGAAGTCTTGGAGGAGTGAACTCCAAGCAAGGTTGATCGGATGGTTTCCGGTCGACCACGCGCGGTCGACCAGACTAGCGGATCTCGGTAAATCTAGGTTTAGGTTTACCATTATTTTCTGTGTTATTATTATTGCTGTTCGCTAATATGGTATTGCAGGAAAAGTCTTAGTGGATCAGGCGATCAGACACTGAGCAGACAAAAGACCAAACATGTTTGGAGGATCATGTTTGGCAGGTAAGTTGAGGTATGCTACTGGAGGAGCGACAGTAAGGTCGGGTTCCCGAAGGGAACAACTTTAGGTCGCTGATCCAACTGAAGAAACCGGGAAGGTTTCCAAGTTGAGATCAAGACAGTTCTACTGTCTATATTACTCATGCATTATATTACTGTGCTAACATTTGTTTTGCAGGAATATTGTTTAAACTCTGTTTTGCAGATTCGGCCTGATCGGTCGATCGAACAGGAGGATCGGTCGACCGAACCAGCTTAACTTATACCAGAGATCAGTTCAGATCAAACTGATTCCAAGTCAGATCAAAGCTTGATCGGTTGACCGAACCATAAGATCGGTCGACCGAACCATGATGACTCAGCTTATCCAGTTCATTGGCACCGATCAGTAGCAAATGAAAGAAGAGCTGATCGGTCGACCGAACCTAGGGATCGGTCGACCGATCCAATCAAAATTAATTGTCCATTAATGAAGATCTCTGTAGATTTCGACGAACAGGGAAATAGACTGTTCGGTCGAATGAAAAAGGGGTTCAGTCGATCGAACCATTAAAGATCAGTAAATGCAAAAGATCGAGCTAGCTTCGGACTTCATCCAAAATGGAAGGGAGCAGGTTCGGTCGACCGAACGTCCAAAGTTCTTATAAAACATGCTCGAAGCCAGAAGCAAAAGAATAACTTTCTGATCATTTTTCAAGCCTTTTCTCTGCGTACGGATTGTGCTACAAGTCATCGACTCTGCTAAACTACTCCATCCGAAAGTACCGACCGAGCTTCAACCTACACTCATACTTGTCGGTATATTTTCATATAGCATTTAATTTCTATAAGATAATAGGATTATTACTATCTTATTCTATTTGTACTTGTACGATCTGCTTCTCTCCGAGGATTTCGGAGAGAAGAGTTATAGTGGTTTGCTCACCGGTGCGGTCAAGGACCGCGAGCCTTCGAGTAGGAGTCGAGCTAGACTCTGAACGAAGTAAATAACCTTGTTTCATTTATTATTTCCGCTGCACGACTTTGGTTTTAAAAGGTTAAAGAAAAAGTTTTAAAGGCGCGATATTCACCCCCCCCCCCCTCTATCGCTTCAAACGATCTATCACTAAGGTCTAGTTCTTTTATTAAGTCAGTACAAAAAGAACTTACCTAAAATGATCCTACTCAATACACTTAGAGTGTACTAGTGTAATTTATTAGTCAAGATAAACTAATACTTAATTACGCTACGACTATACTAATGGTTTGTTCCTTTCCATCTTAGTCGTGAGCAACTATTTATAATTTATAAAGAACCGACAACATGATCTTCTGTGTGTGACACCACACACCATGTTGTCTACAATATAAATTAATTGAACAATTACATTTAACAAATAAATGTAGATATTGACTAATGTGGATCTTTTATTTCAAAAATAAATGTTTACAAAAGCTAGGCTTTTAGTATACACTCTAACAATCTTCCACTTATATTAAAAGACTAAGCTGCTATATCTGTTGCCATACATCTGATTCTCATCCCCTCCATATGCCGATCAAAAGCTTTCGCCAGAAGGGCCTTTGTGAAAGGATCTGCCAGACTATCTGCTGATGCAATCTTATCGACGATAACTTCTCCTCGCTTGACGATATCTCGTATCAGGTGGTACTTACGTTCTATATGTTTGCTTGCCTTATGGGCTCGTGGTTCATTCGAGTTTGCAACTGCACCGCTATTATCACAATAAATTGTGATGATCTTGGGCAAACCAGGAATCACATCTAAGTCCATTAGAAAGTTCTTGAGCCATACAGCTTCTTTGGCTGCCTCAGAGGTTGCCACATACTCAGCTTCCATGGTTGAGTCCGAGATGCATTTCTGCTTAACACTCCTCCATGCAATGACTCCACCTCCTAGAGTAAACACATAGCCTGACGTAGACTTATTATTGTCCCTATCTGATTGGAAGCCCGAATCCGTGTAACCCAAAGGGAGCAAATCGTCTACTTGGTAGACTAGCATATAATCTCTAGTCCTTCTCAGGTACTTTAATATATGCTTCACATCAGTCCAATGTCCTTGTCCAGGGTTACTCTGATATCTGCTAACCATGCCCACGACAAAACAGATATCAGGTCTCGTACACAACATTGCATACATAAGGCTTCCTACAGCCGAAGCATAAGGAACTACCTTCATGTCCTCTATCCCATTTGATGTCTTCGGAGACATCTCTTTAGATAAGGCCACTCCATGCCTAAAAGGTAAGAAACCTTTCTTGGAGTTTTGCATGCTAAAACGAGCAAGGATTGTATCTATATATAAAGCTTGTGATAGACACAACATTCTTTTCTTGCAATCCCTTATAACTTTGATCCCAAGAATGTGTGCACATTCTCCTAAGTCCTTCATATCAAATTTTTTGGACAACCATACCCTTACGTCCGATAATACCTTGACATTATTGCCAATTAACAAAATATCATCTACGTATAGTACATGAAATACCACCACGTTTCCGTTACACTTCTTGTATACACAAGACTCATCCGGACACTGAATAAATCCATATGACTGGATTACTTCATAAAACCGGATGTTCCAAGATCTTGAAGCTTGCTTCAGTCCATAAATGGACCGATTAAGCTTGCACACTAGATGCTCTTTGCCCTTTTCAATGAACCCTTCTGGTTACTTTATATGGATGTTTTCTTCAAGATTTCCATTAAGGAAAGCTGTCCTGACATCCATTTGCCAAATCTCATAATCCATATGAGCGGCAATGGATAAGAGTATCCGGATAGACTTTAGCATAGCTACCGGTAAAAAAGTCTCCTCATAATCGATTCCCTCTTTCTGAGTATACCCTTTCGCAACAAGCCTTGCATTGAAGGTTTCTACCTTCCCATTTGTCCCTCTTTTCCTTTTATAGATCCACTTGCATCAAATGGATTTTACACCATCAGGTGGTTCTACAAGCTCCCAGACCTTATTAGAATACATAGATTCTATTTCAGAATTCATTGCCTTTTGCCAAGATACTGCATCTATTTCTTGGAGTGCTTCGTCATATGTCCGGGGATCAGGTTCATATTTACCCGGGATCAAGTCCGAAGACTATCCTAAAAATATGAATCTCTCAGGTTGTCTTACAACCCTCTCACTACGACGAGGCACTGTCTCTGGCTGTGTATCATGTGTGACACGTGTTGCAGTTTCTTGTGGTACTTCATCTTGTACTGTTGGTATTAAAGTAGACGTATCCTCTCTTATTTCTTCTAAAACTATTTCACTCATGGGCTTATGGTTCATTACATAATCTTCTTCTAAAAATCAAGCATTGGTGCTAACAATGATCTTCTGATTTTTAGGATTATAAAATAAACCACCTTTCGTTCCTTTAGGATATCCCACAAATAGACAAACTTCTGTACGTGATTCCAACTTGTTAGTATCTCCCTTCAGCACATGTCCTGGACTACCCCATATCCGGATATGATTCAGACTAAGCATACGCCCATTCCATAATTCCATGTGAGTAGAAGGAACTGTTTTAGAAGGTACCATATTCATAATGTACACTGCTGTTTCTAGAGCATATCCCCAAAACGAATTTGGTAATTCTGAATAACTCATCATTGATCTAACCATTTCTATAACAGTCCTATTCCTTCATTCTGCCACACCATTCTGTTGGGGTGTACCAGGTGTAGACAATTGGGATTGAATCCCGACTTCTGATAAGTAATTCCTAAACTCTCCAAAGAGGTATTCACCACCACGGTCAGACCGTTGTGTCTTGATACTTTTACCAAGATGTTTCTCCACATCAACCCTATATTCTTTGAACTTGACAAAGCATTCAGACTTACGGCGCATCAAGTAAATGTATTCGTATCTTGAATAATTATCTATAAAGGAGATGAAGTATTCATAACCACCTCTTTCCTGGATAGACATAGGACCACACAAATCAGAATGAACCAGTTCTAAAGCATCTTTGGCTCTATACCCCTTGGCCTTAAAATGTCTCTTGGCCATTTTACCTTCCAAGTAGGATTCACATGTTGGAAAGTTTTCCAACTCTAATGAACCCAAGAGTCCATCGGCTACAAGCCTTTGAATCCTACTTAAGTTAATATGACCAAGCCTTAGATGTCAAAGATATGTTTGGTTCATTTCCGAAGGTTCTTTTCTCTTATTAGAGTTAGAAGATGTGTTATTAATTTCCATATTTTGCTTTGTGGGAGAAATTGGATTTAAAGTATATAAATTGCCAACCAATGCACCAGAACAGATAATCACCTTATTTCTCTTTCTAACAACATTGTTACTAAAGAAAACAAAATATCCATCCAAATACAGTTTAGAAACTGAAATTAAATTTTTTCTAAAACTGGGTACATAAAGATAATTTCTTAAAATCAAATTTCTATTCCTATCAAAAGATAAGTAGACGTCTTCCACTGCAACGGTCGCCACCTTAGTAGCGTTACCCATGTAGACGGTTATCTCTCCTTCAAATAGTCATCGGATTTCCTGGAACCCCTGCAAGGAATTGCAGACATGATCAGTGGCTCCCGTATCTATACACCAGGTGTTGGTAGATAACACCGCTAAACATGTTTCAACTACTAGAGCATGAGATATACCTTTATTGTTCTGATTCCTACGAGGACAGTTTGCTTTCCAATGTCCTGACTACTTGCAGATGAAGCACTTGCCCTTCGGCTTTTTCATTCCAGCTTTCTGTCTTGTACCTTGAGGTTTATTCACCTTCTTTGCTGAAAAGACCTGTTTCTTCTTCTTTTTGCCTTTTGACTTAGAAGTAGGACCATTTTCAGCATAGTGAATCTGAGAACTGTGATGAAATATTCCTTCTGCTGCCTGTAGTTCTGTTAGAAGTTCTGCCAACGTATACTCTCTTTTGTTCATGTTATAGTTCAGGCAGAACTGCTCAAAACTTCTGGGTAGTGTTTGGAGAATTATATCGACCTGGGTTTCCCCATCGATTTCTCCTCTAAGGACTTGTATTTCATTCAGATAAGCCATCATTTTGAGGATATGATCCCTTACGGGTGTCCCCTCAGACATGGTGGCTGTCATTAGCTTTCTCATTGCCTCTTGCCTAGTAGTCCGACTCTGATGCCCAAAGAGTTCTTTGAGATTGTTCATTATATTATAAGCTGTTGGTAAATCTTGATGCTAATGTTGCAATACATTTGACATTGAAGCCAAAATGTAACACCGCGCCATCTAATCAACTTTTACCCATTTCTTATGATACTCAATCTCCTCTGGGGTAGAGTCACCATCAGGTGCATCAAGGCAAGCATCAGTCAGTACAAACTTATAGCTTTCAGCAGTAAGAACAATATCCAGGTTTCTTTTCCAATCAATATAGTTTGGACAAGTAAGTTTGTTTTCTTTCAGTATAATGGCCAGTGGGTTGAAAGTCATCCTAAGAATCACAAAATAAACTTTGGTCAAGACTCTAAATTTAGAATAATATTGATTCCTCAAACAATAATATTTTAAATTAACCAACACCTCAAATCACCGTGAATATTGCATGCCACGTTAGTGTGGACGTATACAAATTCAACATTTGTAAGAGGAGGGTGTGACCCATTAATTTTATTATCTTGCCTTCCTAACTTTATGACAAATAAAATTAATAGTTGGCTTCACTTTGGTCACACAATACAATAGCAGTGACTCTGTTGAGGAGGATACTATTGAATGCGTCTAAGTGCATACAATTACTTGATACTATGTCCATTACATAGGATTGTGCCCCTTCAGTTGGAGAAGATCACACGCTCCTAAATAATTTCCTATAACCGTCCTTAAAGGAAGTTTGATCTAGTGATCCGCAACAAACTCATCCGTTGTGGAGGGAGGCACTCAGAGCCAACATGCAAGCTTGTTGTATCACTTACAAACCAGTAATGGAGACCATGGGATTTATTAAAATCCCTCTCCCACTTAGTTATTTAAAAATGAGGATTTTAACCTATGCTAGCATACATCACATGCACATAAACATCACAGTAAATAAAAGCAATAAATTTGGAAATTAATTTTCCAACTATTATGGGCTTTTCCTTCACTGTCTTCACTATGCTCCAACCCTAGCTGCTGCCATCTTTAGCCACCGGCATCAGGTCGAGTTGTCACATCTATCTTGCTTCTTATTCCGTTGCGCCTTTGGTCCTCCAATAGCACCACGCCTCGCAAAGATACGATCCACGACAAATATAGAATTTTACAAATATCGATCCTATATTCCATAAAAGAATGTACATGTATTCTAGATTGAACAAAAATAAAATTCTAAAAACAATACAGCTCCTGCTGTATTTGATACATACAATCATGCACACAAAATAATGCCCTTGACATGTCTAAATCACACACAATATCTAAATGTCATAATAGTTGGAGCCTACAACCACAGAGTTAGCACATCCTACTATTATCCTGCCTAAATTATTTATGACATGTGCATAATTAATTTGAAAACCAAAACACACAGAGGCAAACCCTAGCTCTGATACCAATTGTTGGTTAGTTATAGGAAAACGTACCGGTTCCACTGTACAAAATTTTTTGTACAAGTGTCGAACCTTTCCTTAAATAACCTATTGTGTTCTTTAGAAGTTAAATTATGAATCGCAGACGGAACTTAACATCATTGATTCCAAATTTAACTTATCTATTCTTAACGGTTTAGATTTGAATCGCAAGCGGAACTTAACACTATTGATTAAAATCCACCTACGTTATTAATTCCATTAAATATTAATTTCTAAAATTGGCTTCCAGGACTGCATGGCGAGACACATAACCTTCTTGGATATAGGAGCAACCACAACTGCCTAGACAAGGCCTTTTAAGGAAAGCTAATATTTAATTTCCTAAAATAACTCTAGGTTAACCAAAAAGAACAATCGAATCACAAATTCTAAAAAGAAGAAAACACAAGCTCGAAAAACTAATTCGAAAAACTAGATCTAATTGCCTCTTGTGTTTGGAATTCTTACAAAGAAAATAACTAGAATGATGAGGAAGAAAATTACTAGTTATACCTTCTCTTTGCAAGCTAATGACCTCGAGATCTTCTGCTGTATTCCTCGCCTCGCCTTGGACGTCGTGTGGGTGATGATCTTCCAAGATGAACACCACCCAAAAGCTTCCTTCCTCTTCTTCTAAGAACCGGCCACCACCACCACCAAGGAGAAGAGAGCAAAAGGGAAAAGAGAAGGGAGAGAGAGGGCCAGCCACTTGAAGTTCTCCAAGCAAGAGAATAAGAATTGTGTCTCATGAAGCCTCCTCCCCCTTCTTTTATATTAGTTGCCTAAGGCAAATAAGGGAAGAATTTTTACAAAAATTAAAATCTTCCTCTAGCTTTTCCTTTTCCCTTTTAATTTTTCTTTTCTTTCCTCTTGATTGAATCAATCACCAAAAATAAATTTGATGATTTTATTTTTTATAATATGGCCGGCCACCTTGCTTGGGCACCAAGCAAGGGTGGCCGACCCCCGTAAGAGGAAAGGAATAATTTTTATTTTATAAAATTTTAGAAGAAGAAAAACTCTTATAAAATTTTACAAGCTCTCTTTCCTAAAGTAGGAGTTAAAAAAAGAAAGTTCTAAAAATTAAAACCATGATTTAAAATTTAAAACTTCTCTTATAAAATTTATTTTTTTAACATGATGATAGAAAATTTAAATTTTAAAACTTATCCTCCTTTTTTTCTTAAACCATGAGGATGGTTAAAAAAGGAAAGTTTTAAAATCTTTTAAACTATCTTTTAAAACATGTGGCCTAATTCAAATAAGGAAAGTTTTAAAAATTAAAATCTCTCTTGTAAAACTTATAGTTTTCTACAAAGAGAAGATTTTAAAAATTCAAAACAACCCTTCTTGTTTGAACTATTGTGGCCGGCCCCTACTAGCTTGGTCACCAAGCAATAGGGTCGGCCCCTATAGAAGAGGATGTGGCCGGCCCTTGCTTGGTCACCAAGCATTGGACCGGCCCCCTTCTTGGACACCAAGAAGAGCCTTACATTTGGATGAACTTGAGGCTATAATGAGGCTACGACAGGGACCTAGAGGAGAAATTAGTTTTGGCCTTCCGATGAGCTTGAGTTTCCCGTGCTCGCCCCGAACACACAACTCAAGTTCATCGATAATAACTCATTCCACTAGAGAGTTATTATCGCACTACCGTACCAATCCCAAATTACATTATGAGCTCCTTCTTATCATGAGTGTGTTAGTCTTCCTGTGTCTAAGATAATGAATGTCCACTAATTAAGTAAGTTACTGACAACTCATTTAATTAATATCTATCTCCAATAGTAGTACCACTCAACTTCATTATCATTTCGGACTAAGTCCACCTGCAGGGTTTAACATGGCAATCCTTATGAGCTCCTCTTGGGGACATTCTCAACTCAGATAACTAGGACACAGATTCCTTCTATAATCAACAACACACACTATAAGTAATATCATTTCCCAACTTATTGGGCATATTGATTTATCGAGTTAAACCTCACCCTTTGATAAGTCAAAGAAATAAATATTAAATATATGTGCTTGTTATTATATTAGGATTAAGAGCACATACTTCCATAATAACTAAGGTCTAGTTCTTTTATTAAGTCAGTACAAAAAGAACTTACATAAAATGATCATACTCAATACACTTAGAGTGTACCAGTGTAATTTATTAGTCAAGGTAAACTAATACTTAATTACACTACGACTATACAAATGGTTTGTTCCTTTCCATCTTAGTCGTGAGCAACTATTTATAATTTATAAAGAACCGACAACATGATCTTCTGTGTGTGACACCACACACCATGTTGTCTACAATATAAATTAATTGAACAATTACATTTAACAAATAAATGTAGATATTGACCAATGTGATTCTTTTATTTCAAAAATAAATGTTTACAAAAGCTAGGCTTTTAGTATACACTCTAACACTTCCTCCCTATCTCCTTCTTCTTCAGTTCCCCCACCTTTATTCCGAAGCTGTGGGTCTACCTTCCCAAATGGGACAGACTTCCGATCCCCCTAGTTATGGTTCTCTTCAGCGACAAGGCTTATTGGCTGAATCTTGGCTACATAGCCAAGAGCAATTAAGGAGCATCAATCTTTCAGATCGGGTTGAAAGTCATAGTCGCCAAGCTATTGTAACGCCCGCCCTCCCTGCTAACCCTAAGGGACGGGGCTACGATACTCTATGTACAAATTTTTCTTTTTAAAACAGCGGAAGACTTAAAATAATTCTCTTAGTTTAATAAAAACTTTTCTTTTGTTTTCCCTTTCATCAAATCCGAACTACACTATCATGGCTTCAATAAGATGATATCAAAATTAGTAGAAATATAACATCAAGTCACACATACGGTACTACAATTCATGATACCAAAGTATAGTTCTTTAAAAGTTTTTAAAGCAGGTTCTTATTTGGTTGCCTAGCCACTACCACACACATCTCCTTGCCTCTCCTGCTGCTCCTCTAGCTCATCCAGCTTTTTCCTTTATCTGTGGTACAAGGACAGTAAGCTGTGAGCACTCATGGCTCAGTAAATTCCTTTCCTACTCACTAAAACCGAAAATCATAGTATAATCAAAGAATGTCTCAACATGGCATCATTTCAACTAGTCATGACATAATGTAACATACTCTTTTAAGCATATCATACAACATGAAGAAATCATAACTAGTCATGGCATATCATAGCGTAAAGCATAGCATGAAGCATAACATAATCGTATCTAATCATGGCATATCATCATAAGGAGTCATGGCATATCATACACATGGACATATCATGGAACATAACATAATCATATCGAACCATGGCATATCATAAATCATCATAAGGTATATGCAATATGATTTTTGAAAAACATGTATCCGAAAAACATGTGTATGTCTCATGATCTTTAAAACCATTTCTTCTTACATATATACTTGAACATACTCTCAACTTAAAGGGGATCCCGGCTATGTACCACTTACATATTGCGCGCAACCTATGTAGATCCAAGGTAGCAAGTCTTGAACCCTACAAGGCAAACATACTAGGCCCGAGTCTTACTCCATCGACATAGGGGCACTTAGGAGCCCATCCCTAACGAGGCCCGAGTCTTATTCCATCGACCCCGGGGCGCTTATGAGCCCACCCTTGGTACAAGCCATATAAAGTAAAGTACATGTCATACTTATACATATCATACATCATAAAAGCATGCATCACTTAAGCACACATCATATCATAAAAGTATGCATCACTTAGGCATACATCATGTCATAAAAGTATGCATCACTTAGGCATACATCATATCATAAAGGTATGCATCACTTAGGCATACATCATGTCATAAAGGTATGCATCACTTAGGCATACATCATATCATAAAGGTATGCATCACTTAGGCATACATCATGTCATAAAGATATGCATCACTTAGGCATACATCATATCATAACAATATGCACCACTTAGGCATAGATCATAAAAACATGCATATCTTAAGCATAAAGCATATCATCAAGCATGCATAATTTAACCACATAGCATATCATGAAAGCATGCATATTTTAAGCAATAAACATAGCATCAAAGCATGCATAATTTAACCACATATCATAACATAAGCATGCATATTTTCAGCTCATATCATATCATCAAAGCATGTAAAATTTACCCACATATCATAACATAAAACATGCATATTTTGAACTCATAACATATCATAGAAATTCTCATCTTGTATAGCTCACAAGCATACATGTCTAAGCATAAAAGTGTATCATGTGCTCATCCAATCATAAGGAACAATGTAACATGATTAATTTGGGTACTAAACTTCCTAATCCCTTGGGTTCTTATCTTGGCCGAAACCCTCTTAGGTTCCAATTTAGGTTTTAAACAACGTCCAAGCATGTAGAACCTAATTCATCCACATATCATTCTCATAGGAAGTATTATAAACAAGATTTACTTGGACTCTAAGTTCTCCAAGTCCTTAAACTTCATTTGGCCGAACCTTAATAAGTGTGAAACAAGGTTCTAAATGACATAAAGCATGGAAACCTTAACCATATTTATAGCATTTATTTCAAGGAATATGGTAAGCACAATTGAGTTAGTTCCTAAATTCTTTAAGCCCTTAAAATTATGTCTTGGCCGAAACTTACAAGTACTCATTTAGGTTTTCAAGCAAGCATACAAGCATGTGAACTTACTCTAACATCATGTATAAATTTATAAATGGCATCATACAAGTGGTCATGGCCGAAACTTCCCTTAGCATCAATTTAGGTCACTAACAACATATAGCATGCGAATTTTTTAGCTTTCTACATTTCATATTTCATGGAGAGTGACCTGAGCATGTTCAATGTAAGTTCTAGGGTTTCTAAGGCATGTGTCCCTTCATGGCCGAGACTTTAAGGTGTCCATTTGAATCATAGTTAAATATATAAGCATGTGAACATAATCAACATGTTATCTCAATTTCATAAGAAGCATCTTTAACACATGAGGTCTAAATTTTAAGGTTTCTAGGTCTTTAAACCCTACATGGCCGAACCTCATCAAGCATGGAATTTGTTCAAATGGCATAAAAGCATAGAAAGTCATAACACATTTCATAACATGTACAAAAGTCAAGCACTATAAGCATACATTTAAATTGTGTCTTAGGTTTCCTAGGTTTTTCCTTTCTTTATCTCATAGCATATGTTTGGTCGAAACCTTCCAAGTCTTTAAACCAGGTTTTAGGTGGCCTAAAGTATGGAAAAACTAAACAAGTTTTATGGCAAAAATATCAAAGACACTATACATATAAGTTTGGTTCACAAACAAGCTAGGACCCTTGTGGTCATAATTATCATATATCATGCAACCAATTTTCCTATACTCTAATTAAGCATGGGAGCATCAAACAACTTTCATATCTTATTGTCATGGAGGTTTTGAGCATGTTAAAAATCTATTTAAGCTATTTTAAAGCATCCGCCTTACCATGGCCGAAACATTAAAAGTGATGTTCATGAGTTTCTATCAACATACAAGCATGCAACTCTTTAAGAAACTCTATATTCTATCATATAAACATGGTGAGTTTAAATTCAAAGTCTTCCTAACCCTAAACCTTTCCTTGGCCGAAACTTGTGAGTGGGGTACTTTTGGTTCCAAGTAACCTTCAAGTATGAAAACAATAATGGATCCTTAACCATTTATTTAGAGGGTTTTGTGCAAGTTAGGTAAACAAATAAATTCCCTAGCCCTTATAAAACCTTTTTGGCCGAAACCCTAGGGTTAGGTACATCCCTAATCCAGCATCACATATATGTAAAAATATGAGAGAAAACCTTATTACAAAGCATAGAAAAATTATCATGAATCAAGGCTTATATTAAACATTCCTAGGATCAACAAGTCCTTTCTTTGGCCGAATTTTCACAACTTTGTTTCTAGGTTTTAAAATCCTCATAAAATCCAAAAACACATTAAAACCACTTGTACCATAGGTGAGGAGATACTTACATCCTTTTCACTTGTGGTTCTAAAGTGTGGTGATGGAAGAAAGGGTCTCTTCTTCTTGTTCTCCTCCTTTGATTTCCCTTGGTAGCCTTCCTTGTATCCTAGGAGGAACCTTGTTTTGGGGGCCGAAAATGGAGGAGAGGGGGCTGAGGCTCTCGGTGGTGGAGAGGAGAGAATGAGAGAAATGAGAGAAAAATAAAATCTTCTCTTTACATGCTCCCTTTTATGTTAAGGGGGAAGAGGTAGCAAAATTGGTTTTTGCTTTCCTTCTCCCTTAGCCCTTTTTTTTCATTTTCTTTTTATTCTATTTATTTATTTGTTCTCATCATTCATGATGAAACAAGGGGGAATGAATCCCCTTAATTGTCCTCTTTAAGTCACGGCAAAGGGAGAGGAAGAGGGAGAGAAAAGGAGGAAGGCAAGTTGCCTTTCTCTTGCTCTTTTCTTGTTTTCTTTTGGCTAGCTTTTACTCTCATCCTTATCATGAGTTTCCCTCCTTTGCTATCAATATATCATTCCTATCCCAACTGGTTATTACCCATTAATCCTATCATTTACATCATGAGAGGTTCAAGGTTCAATCCTTGACCACTCCCTATTTTTATTTCTTTTTATTTCTTTTTGGTTCAACATTTTACTAATATTTTTCTAAGGTAAATTCATCATTCTCATATTTATCTTAAAAGCTTAGTGGGTGTTACAGCTATTGTTGTACGTATTCTTAGTTATAGGTTACTACCTTCCTATCATTTTTTCTAACCACATTATTATTTTGTTTAGTTCCTTGCTTCAAGTATTCACATAGACTAGCTACTTATGGCTCGAGACTGGGAAAATGGCCAGTTAAAAGCTCAAATAGAAACATTGAAAGCTGCTTCTCCTCTTTCTCACACTGATATAACTCAATTGCACAAGAAAGTAGCCTCACAGGATCGACAGCTAGAGGCTTTGAAGAAAGAATTACAGGAGTTACAGCAGACACTGAAAAACAAAGTGCTTGAAAGGAGAACCTTGGAGCTACAAGTGGATCGATTACATTCTGGTCTTCGACTGGAAATTACTTTGAAGGAAAAAGCTCTCTCAGATGTTTCTCATAAAAGCCTTGTTTAAGAGAAAGTAGAGAGGCTTCATAATATCATTTTTTCTGAGCAGGCTCAAGATTCAGCCTCATATGACTTTGCTATTCTACAGGAACAAGAACAAAGAAAGGCTCAAGATGTCGAGCTATCATCACTCCAAAAAGAGATAGAACAACACAAATTAGAGAGAGACACTCTCAAAAATCAAAACACTAAACTACAAGCTAATTTTCAAAGTTACAAGGAGCATGAGGAATACCGATGGGAAGAAAGGTGTTTAACTTTTCTAAGATCTCCGACGTGTTGGGTTCTTTGGGCCGCGAAAACTACTTTTTCGCGTCTCGGAAACCCCGAATAACCCATGCCACGGATCCGTGTGAAGAATAAAATTAAAACAAATATGAGTACGAGTTTCTTAAGTCCTAGATCTGCACTAGGAGGAGAGCATTACCCTTGATGCGCGCCCTTTTCGAATCCCGCTCGTCCAAGGTGCCGGATCTCAAGTTGTCAAGGTAGACAACTCTCTATGCGTATCCACACGAACAACTCGATGGAGGTAGAGCCTTAGAGTGTGCTAGCACTCTCAAGGGTCTCGACAATGGTGAGGAGAGGGAGAGCTTGAGGAAGAGCTTGAGGAAGAAGATGGAATAATTGCCTTGAATGAGAAAAATGAATTCCATTTCATTTTGTGTGGCCGGCCACAACAAGAGTAACTCCTCTCATTAATGTGGCCGGCCAAATTAAAGCTAAGGAATATGTAACTTCCATTAGGTGGCACAATTATGTGTTAACTATGATGATGTGGCACATCATCATTGGCCACTTAATGCCAAGTCACAAATGATGTGGCATAAAGTCAATTTAAACTTGACTCTTCCTCTTCCTCTCAAGTCAAGTCAAACTTGACTCAATCTCTCTCATGGTTGATCTAATCCAACCATTTAATTCAAGTCAATTAAATATAATGAATCTAATTCATTTAATTAAATTGATTCAATGAGTCATAATCTAAATTAGACTCATTGAACACATGAATCAACTTGAGTCCAACTCAATTAGCCCAATTTGGATTACTCTTAATCCAATTTGATTCATCATATGAATCTAATCCTCTTGGTTCATCATATGAACCTAATCTCCATCTAATTTTCCTTAGTGTGTGACCCTATAGGTTCTTGTAACGTCGACAATGCCCCTAAACCCATTTAGGAGCATAAGTAATGAGCGGTATCTAGCAACACATCATTACTACCCAAGTTACAAGAATGTTGAGATCCAACATTACCTTGTGACTACTAATTGTGACTCCTCACAATATATGACAAGTGTCCTTCTATTCTAGACATCTAGATTGATCAATACGAGGCATAGACCGTGTCATCCTCTAATCAATCTAAATCTTAAACCCCAAGTAGACTCACTAAATCAAATGAGCTCACTAGTCTTATTGCATTAAGATTGTCCCTGAATGTTAATACTCGACTAGGAATGATTGAGAGTAGTGTTCCCTATATCATCTCACTATCGATTCAACCAATCGAATGATATAGGTAAGAACCTTCTACTCATGGACGTTATTATACTTAGTTTATTTGGCACCAATACAAGTAAGCATAATAACCAAAATAAATGCCTTTATTTATAAGAATATGATACAACAAGTCCATAATACAATCATCAAATGATTGGCTCTAGGGCTCTAACTAACAATCTCCCACTAGCACTAGTGTCAATCATTGTAGGCTCTAAGCCCCAATGACCTAGTGTGACCATCATGCTTCCTCTGTGCCAAAGCCTTGGTCAAGGGATCTGCGATGTTAGCATCTGTAGGTACTCTGCAAATCTTCACATCTCCTCTCTCGATAATCTCTCGAATGAGATGGAAGCGCCGTAGTATGTATTTGGTCCGCTGGTGTGAGTGAGGTTCCTTCGCCTGTGCTATAGCTCCATTGTTGTAACAATAGAGCTCAATGGGGTCAGCGATGCTAGGAACCACCCCAAGTTCAGTGATGAACTTGCGGATCTAAACTACCTCCTTTGCTGCCTCTGATGCAGCAATGTACTCGGCCTCTGTTGTAGAATCAGCAACTGTGTCCTGCTTCGAACTCTTCCAGCTCACATCCCCACCATTAATGCAAAACACGAACCCCGTCTGCAATCAATAATCATCCTGGTCGGTCTGGAAGCTGGCATCACTGTAACCCTTTACAGCTAGCTCATCATTGCCTCCATATATCAAGAAATATTCTTTAGTCCTTCTTAAGTACTTAAAAATATTCTTGACCGCTATACAGTGATTTTCACCTGGATCTGACTGGTATCTGCTCCTCATGCTCAAAGCATACGAGACATTAAGTCGAGTACATAGCATGGCGTACATGATAGATCCTATGGCTGAGGTATAAGGGATCTGATCCATGCGGTCTCTCTCCTCTCTAGAAGAGGGACCTTGAGTCTTCGAAAGACTCATGCCATGTGACATCAGCAGAAATCCCTTCTTGGAGTTCTGCATGGCAAACCGAAGGAGTACCTTGTCAATGTATGTACTATGACTTAGGCCAAGCAATCTCTTAGATCTATCTCTATAGATCTGTATCCCTAGAATGCGGGATGCCTCACCTAAGTCCTTCATTGAGAAACATGTCCCTAGCCAAGTCTTGACAGACTGTAGTAAAGGGATGTCTTTCCCAATGAGTAGTATGTCATCCACATACAATATGAGGAAGACAACTATGTCCCCTACAACCTTCTTGTAGGCACAAGGTTCATCTTCATTCTTGATGAAACCAAACTGTTTGATTGCATCATCGAATCGAAGATTCCATCTCCGAGAAGCTTGCTTTAGTCCATAAATGGATCTATGCAGCTTGCATACTCTACTAGTATACTTTGGATCTACAAAACCCTCAGGTTGTGTCATATAGACATCCTCGAGTAGGTTTCCATTCAGAAACACAGTTTTGACATCCATCTGTCAGATCTCATAATCGTGGCAGGCTGCAATAGCAAGCATGATCCGAATGGACTTAAACATCGCTACTGGAGAAAAGGTTTCATCATAGTCAATACCATGAATCTGCTTGAAACCTTTAGCTACCAAGCGACCCTTATAGATAAGTCCATCCATGTCAGTCTTTCTGTTAAAGACCCACTTACATCCTATGGGTTTTACCCCTTCAGGTGGATCAACCAAAGTCCATACTTGGTTGGTGTACATGGATTCCATTTCGGATCTCACGGCCTCTAGCCATTTCTCGGAATCTGGTCTCAACACAGCTTCCTGATAGGTGGTAGGCTCATCCTCTATGAGCACAACGTCATCATGGTCTGACAAGAGAAATGAGTATCTCTCAGGCTGACGACGTACCCTATCAGACCTACGAAGAGGTAAGTCTACATGAACTGGTTGTTGTTCCTCAACTCTTTGTGGAACAACATCATCCACAACACTTTGTGGTTCCAGGTCAACTTCCATCGAGGCTTCAGTGCTAGGATCCGCATCTTGAACTTCTTCAAGATCGAATGTACTCCCACTAGTCTTTCTAGAAACAAAGTCCCTTTCTAGAAAGACTCCAGTCTTTGCCACAACTATCTTGTGCTGACTGGGAAAGTAGAAGTAATATCCCTTAGTTTCCTTGGGATATCCTATAAAGTAGCACTTGTCGGATTTGAGTCCTAATTTATCTGATACTTGACGTCTAACGTAAGCCTCACAACTCCAAATCCTCATGAAAGACACCTGGGCATCTCTCCCAGTCCATATCTTATATGGTGTCTTTATCACGGCCTTGGAAGGAACTCGGTTGACTATAAAAGTTGCCGTGTCTAGAGCATAGCCCCAAAGAAATGTCGGAAGATCTGTGTGACTCATCATAGACTGTACTATATCTAATAAGGTACGATTCCTCCTTTCAGATACACCATTCCACTGTGGTGTTCCAGGAGGAGTGAGTTGGGATAGAATCCCACACACAGCTAGATAGTCACGAAACTCATGGCTAAGGTATTCTCCACCTCGATCTGATCGAAGTATCTTAATACTTTTGCCAAGCTGGTTCTGTACTTCATTCTTGAATTCTTTAAACTTTTCAAAGGATTCAGACTTATGTGTCATCAAGTACAGATAACCATATCTACTGAAGTCATCAGTAAATGTGATGAAGTACTTATAACCGCCTCTAGTTGCGACATTGAAAGGGCCACATACATCACTATGTATAAGTCCTAACAAATCCGTTGCTCTCTCGCTGTGCCCACTAAAGGGAGTCTTGGTCATCTTGCCTAGTAGGCATGGCTCACACGTCTCATAAGATTCAAAATCAAATGAGTCCAGCAAACCATCCTTATGGAGCTGGGATACGCGCTTGTCATTTATATGACCTAAGCGACAGTGCCAGAGATAGGTTTGGTTCAGGTCATTTGACTTGAACCTCTTGGTATTTATGTTAAAGATAGGGCTTTCAAGGTCTAGAATATAGAGTTCATTTATCAGAGGTGCACTACAATAGAACATATTGTTTAAATAGACGGAACAACATTTGTTCTTTATTGTAAACGAGAAACCTTTCTTGTCCAAACAAGAAACTGATATAATGTTCTTAGTTAATGCAGGCACATAACGACAATCAACTAACTCTAGTACAAGCCCAGAGGGTAGAGAAAGAAAGTAAGTCCCTACAGCAACAGCAACAACCCGTGCTCCATTGCCAATTCGTAGGTCCACCTCGCCCTTCGTCAATGCCTTGCTATTTCTTAGCGCCTGCACATCAGTACAAATGTGAGAAGCACATCCAGTATCTAATACAGATTGACTTCTATAACATATATACCTGAAGTGGAAGTCTCACTTCGCTTCTTCTTAAGATCCTCCAAGTATACCTTGCAGTTCCTCTTCCAGTGCCCGGTCTGACAGCAGTGGAAGCAGGTAGCATCCTTAGCGACCCCTCCTTTAGGCTTCAGTGCCTTACCTTTGCCCTTGGCATAGGACTTTCCCTTGCCCTTGGGCTTGCCCTTGCCCTTGTGTTTCTGAACCAACAGAACAGAGTGGGACTTAACTTTCTTAAGGTTCAGCTCAGCAGTTCTTAACATGCTAAGCAGCTCGGGCAGTGGCTTGTCAATTTCGTTCATGTTGTAGTTTAGAACGAATTGACTGTAGCTATCCGGCAAGGATTGCAAGATTAGGTCAGTGACCAGCTCTTGGCCAAGTGGGAACCCCATCCTTTGTAGGTTCTCTATGTACCCAATCATTTTGAGTACATATGGGCCTATGGGAGCCCCGTCTGACATCTTGCACTGAAACAGTGCCCTTGAGATTTCAAATCTCTCATGCCTCGCTTGTCCTTGATACAGTTGACGAAGATGTTCAACCATATCGTAAGCGCCCATTAACTCGTGTTGCTTCTGAAGCTCAGAGTTCATGGTCGCGAGCATTAGACAAGACACATCTAATGCATCATCTTGATGCTTCTTGAAAGCATCTCGGTCAGCTCGCGGGGCATTGGCAGGAGGAGCCTCCGGAATGGGCTGCTCTAGAACGTACAGTTTACGTTCTTGGGTGAGAACTATTCTCAAGTTTTTGTACCAGTCCAGGAAATTTGCTCCATTGAGCTTGTCCTTCTCGAGGACATAACGCAGGGAGAAAGAGTTCGTATTCGACGTTATGGTTATCTACAACAGAAAAATGCAGAAATAAATATCATATTCTTTTAAATCATTTAATTAGGCCTTTAACTAAATGATGCTCCCACTGAATTCTATAATTCATGTGGGACAAGATACACATCATACTACGCCTTGAGTTAGCTTTGGCTAAATCGCCCAAGACTTAGTATGATCGGTAGGTAACAATTTTACCGATTACATCTCTATGCAACTCTTGTTTATATGATCATTATCCACAGTTATATTAAAACTTGAGTTAGCTTTGGCTAATACGCCCAAGAATTAATATAAATGTGATTTATGTCCTATCTTTCCAACCGTTGGAAGAATTCCTATAGTTGTACTCGATCCAACCGAGTTAACTAGTTACTCAATCTAATTGAGTTGTACTCACCCATGCGTTGATAGGCGGGACCAAGATTGTCCCTCCGTACCCTACCAAGATAATATGTATTGCTCTGCTTTGACAGATTCAACAACACATGTGATCGAGGTAGTGATAGGTATCATGGCACGGTAGGCATTAGAGTTGACGCGATTAAGATCTAATCTAATCGAGAGGGTTCATCTTGTACACGAGTTAGATCTAATCTAATCGTTAGGCACTAATTAATTACTAATTATGCATCACATACACATCATAAGCAATTAATTTATTTGTGATTAGTCATGGCCCTACTACGATCTTCTCAAGCCAATGAGAAGATCGGATGGTCAATCTAGGGTCAACAGCTTCTGAAGCTCCTCCCTTTGACCATCTTGTGTTGCTCGCGCCCTCCTCGTAACTCCATCTCGAGTGGACCTTCCACCGCTCCAATTTTATACATTACAATTTTGAAACTCGAGTTACATTCGAGTCTAAACTAATTTACAACAATAATATAAAATAGAAGGGCACGACACGCAGGTCGCGAATAAAAAATACAACACACACAACCACAAGACGGCGCGCAGGCCGTATTACGAATTACAACACAAATATTCCAATCAGATTGGGTATTTTGGGCCATGACTATCACAAAATTAATATATAATTCTAAATTATATATTTACATAATTTTCTGTAATTTTTTCATAATTTTTACGAGTAAAAATTCCCGGCGGTCCCGTTTAGCGTTTTCTGGCGCAATCGTGGAACGAATCCTCTTACGGGGCTAGGGGCAGTGCCCCTACCCGCGATCTAACCATCTCGAGGGTTCCTTTCCGATCCAACAGTGCCTTAGCCCGCTGTCCCAAAAATTTTTGGGGAGAAACTTTGTCGTTTTGGAAAAATCTTCTCGGTAGTCGAAGCCTACAAGTGTCGAAACATTTGTGCTTTGCTTCTATGAGAAAATTACTCATAAAAATCATAAAAACCAAAATTTACAGAAAATCACAGAACTGAATTTTTGTCATAAAAACAAAAACTAAACTCGTACAAGCTTCGCACGTGGCTCTGATACCACAGTTGGGTTCATCGGGCCGCGAAAACCGCTTTTTCGCGTCGCGGAAACCCCGAATAGCCCATGCCACGGATCCGTGCGAAGAATAAAATTAAAACAAATATGAGTACGAGTTTCTTAAGTCCTAGATATACACTAGGAGGAGAGCATTACTCTTGATGCGCGCCCTTTTCAAATCCCGCTCGTCCAAGGTGCCGGATCTCAAGTTGTCAAGGTAGACAACTCTCTATGCGTATCCACACGAACAACTCGATGGAGGCAGAGCCTTAGAATGTGCTAGCACTCTCAAGGGTCTCGACAATGGTGAGGAGAGGGAGAGCTTGAGGAAGAGCTTGAGGAAGAAGATGGAATAATTGCCTTGAATGAGAAAAATGAATTCCATTTCATTTTGTGTGGTCGACCACAACAAGAGTAACTCCTCTCATTAATGTGGCCAGCCACATTAAAGCCAAGGAGTATGTAACTTCCATTAGGTGGCACAATTATGTGTTAACTATGATGATGTGGCACATCATCATTGGCCACTTAATGCCAAGTCACAAATGATGTGGCATAAAGTCAAGTCAAACTTGACTCTTCCTCTTCCTCTCAATTCAAGTCAAACTTGACTCAATCTCTCTCATGGTTGATCTAATCCAACCATTTAATTCAAGTCAATTTAATATAATGAATCTAATTCATTTAATTAAATTGATTCAATGAGTCATAATCTAAATTAGACTCATTGAACACATGAATCAACATGAGTCCAACTCAATTAGCCCAATTTGGATTACTCTTAATCCAATTTGATTCATCATATGTATCTAATCCTCTTGGTTCATCATATGAACCTAATCTCCATCTAATTGTCCTTAGTGTGTGACCCTATAGGTTCTTGCAACTTTGGAAATGTCCCTAAACCCATTTAGAAGCATAAGTAATGAGCGGTATCTAGCAACACATCATTACTACCCAAGTTACAAGAATGTTGAGATCCAACATCACCTTGTGACTAATAATTGTGACTCCTCACAATATATGACAAGTGCCCTTCTATCTGTTGGGTTTTTTTCGGGCCGCGAAAATCGCTTTTCGCGTCGCGGAAACCCTGAATCACCCAAAGCCGTAGATCCGTGCAAAGAAACACCGAACGAAAATACGAGTACGAGTTTCAAAGACTCTAGATCTACACTAGATGAGAGTTATACCTTCGAAGCATGCCCTTTCGCGTTCCCGCTCGTCCAAGGAATTGCAGGATCTCTAGAGTATCAAAATAGATACTCCTCTAGAAGTATCCATACGAACACGTAGATGGAGAAAACACACAAAAGGTGTGCTAGCACCTTGTGTGGTCACGGCAAGAGGAGGAGAGGGAGAGAGCTCTCTTGAGGAAGAAGAAGAAGAAGTAATGCCTTGAATGAAAATCAAATTTCATTCACCACTTTTGTGTGGCCGGCCACTCCATGGAGTGTAACTCCCATTCCACATTAATCACAATTAATGTGAAGCCATTAAGAGGTGTTGTGTAACTCCTATGATGTGGCACATCATGAAGATGTGGACCATTACCATTGGTCCACATCTTGCCACCTCACAATGATGTGGCAAATGAGTAACCTCCACTCATTTAATGTGGCCAACCCACATTAAATGCAATGGAGGCTTGTAACCTCCATGAGGTGGCAAAGCAAGATGATGTGGAACAACACTATTGGTCCACATCTTGCCACCTCACTCATGATGTGACAAAGAGTCAAGTCAAACTTGACTCTTCCTCTTCCTCTCTAGTCAAGTCAAACTTGACTCAATCTCTCTCATGGTTGATATAATCTAACCATTTGATTCAAGTCAACCTAATATAATGAATCTAATTCATTAAATTAAATTGATCTAATGAGTCATAATCTAAATTAGACTCATTAAATACATGAATCAACTTGAGTCTAACTCAATTAGCCCAATTTGGATTACTCTTAATCTAATTTGATTCATCAAATGAATCTAATCCTCTTGGTTCATCGTATGAACCAAATCTCCATCTAATTGTCCTTAGTGTGTGACCCTATAGGTTCTTGTAACGTTGGCAATGCCCCTAAACTCATTTAGGAGCATAAGTAATGAGCGGTATCTAGCAACACATCATTACTACCCAAGTTACAAGAATGTTGAGATCCAACATCACCTTGTGACTACTAATTGTGACTCCTCACAATATGTGACATTGTCCTTCTATCCTAGACATCTAGATTGATCAATGTGAGGTATAGACCGTGTCATCCTCTAATCAATCTAAATCTTGAACTCTAAGTAGACTCACTCAATCAAATGAGCTCAACATCTAATGTTGACTCCTTTGGGCATGACAATGCACTTAGTGGTCTCACTCTATCAAGAATAGCGATGTTGCTCCCATCATATGGGAGGGATAGATCCCATCTACATCACTCACATCCCTCTGCATAATTCGTTATATACCCAGTAATCGCCTTTATAGTCCACCCAGTTACGGGTGACGTTTGACGAAACCAAAGTACATAACTCCTTATGTAGGGATCCATGGTGACTTCAGGTCTAAGGACTAATAGTCATACTTATAGCCACATGAGAAAGTATATGACACTCATATAACGATCCATGATACTTTCTCTTGGCGGGTCATTCAGTATACATTCTCCAATGTATACCCATGTGTCAGCTTGATATCTCTATATCCATGACTTGTGAGATCAAGTCATCGAGCTGACCTACATGCTAGTCTTATTGCATTAACATTATCCCTGAATGTTAATACTCGACTAGGAATGATTTAGAGTAGTGTTCCCTATATCATCTCACTATCAATTCAACTAATCGATTGATATAGGTATGAACCTTCTACTCAAGGACGCAATTATACTTAGTCTATTTGGCACTAATACAAATAAGTATAATAACCAAACAAATGCCTTTATTAATATACAAGAATATGATACAATGAGTCTATACAATCATCAAATGATTGGCTCTAGGGCTCTAACTAACAAATCTTGAACTCCAAGTAGACTCACTAAATCAAATGAGCTCAATATCTTATATAGACTCATTTGGGCATGGCCATGCACTTCGTGGTCTCACTCTATCAAGAATATCGATGTCTCTCCCATCATATAGGAGGGATAGATCCCATCTACATCACTCACATCCCTTTGTATAATTCGTTACATACCTAGTAATCGCCTTTATAGTTCACCCAGTTACGGGTGACGCTTGATGAAGCCAAAGTACATAACTCCTTATGTAGGGATCCATGGTGACTTCAGGTCCAAGGACTAGCAGTCATACTAATAGCCGCATGAGAAAGTATATGACACTCATATAACGATCCATGATACTTTCTCATGGCGGGTCATTCAGTATACATTCTCTAATGCATACCCATGTGTCAACTTGATATCTCTATATCCATAACTTGTGAGATCAAGTCATTGAGTTGACCTACATGCTTGTCTTATTCCATTAACATTGTCCCTGAATGTTAATACTCAACTAGGAATGATTGAGAGTAGTGTTCCCTATATCATCTCACTATCGATTCAACCAATCGAATGATATAGGTAAGAACCTTCTACTCAGGGACGTTATTATACTTATTTTATTTGGCACCAATACAAGTAAGCATATTAACCAAAACAAATGCCTTTATTTATAAGAATATGATACAACAAGTCCATAATATCATCATCAAATGATTGGCTCTAGGGCTCTAACTAACACGACGTTTGTTCAAGAATATGTCCGTCGAATTATAGGGGCTCTAAATCATTCTGTGACAGGGATCCTTCAACAACTGAGAGAGGGTTGTTATCTACCCAGGGAACCTCCTTCTCTATTCATAAACCGTCGCAGACTCAACAAAGAATTATCCGAAGTTTTAACGAGTCATTTTGAGTAAGCATGGCTATGTATTTAAAAAGATTGGTAATGAAATGACTTGCAATGAAAAGACTTGTAATGAAAGGAATTGTAACTGAATGATCTGTAATTAAGTGGTTGCAATATCAGGAGAAAGTTTGATACTTACCTATTTTCTTTCCAGTTTGTATTAACTTGGGATTGCTTCCTTTGAAATGCTTCTGAGAACTAAGCATAAGTGCTACTTTGTTCAAGAATTCCTTCCTTATTCTTCGGAATTAGATCTTGTTTTAATAAACTCCTTTGTTGATAATATCTTCCTTGACCATATAATTTCGAGCAATAAAATTTCTCATAATCTCCCTAAAATTCGATTAGGTAGGCATGTGTAGAGTATCATTCATACTTCAGAAGAACAGGTAATTCTGAGCGATATTATATGAGGAACTTCATGGAATTTCTGAGCTCTTAACTGAGTATAATACTCCGTGTGATTTTAAATAAAGAGCTCCATGTAATCGGGCCTCCAGATAGGGAATGTAATTTTGACAAGTTATATATATATATATATATATACGGAATCCCCCTCGAACCTTGGCTCTTGATTTAGCGTGTAATACCAAATGATTTTTGTGAAGAAATCTGCGTAACTTTGAATTTACATTGACAATATAATCCCGGTCGATTATGCTTTTATGATAGTTTAAAGTCTCCGGTCCTCCCATGAAGACTCGTCCGGGCTGTTTCATGAGTTTCCAGGTCGACTATGCATTTGTGATAGTTTAAAGTCTCTGGTTCCTCCCATGAAGATTCGTCCGGGCTGTTTCATGAGATTCCCCGATCGACTATGCATTTGTGATAGTTTAAAGTCTCCGGTTCCTCCCATGAAGACCCGTCCGGGCTGTTTTATGAGATTTCCCAATCGACAATGCATTTGTGATAGTTTAAAGTCTCCGGTTCCTCCCGTGAAGACCCGTCCGGGCTGTTTCATGAGATTTCCAGACCGACTATGCATTTGTGATAGTTTAAAGTCTCCGGTTCCTCCCATGAAAACCCGTCCGAGCTATTTCATGAGATTTCCCGATCGACTATGCATTTGTGATAGTTTAAAGTCTCTGGTTCCTCCCATGAAGACCCGTCCGGGCTGTTTCATGAGATTTCCCGATCGACTATGCATTTGTGATAGTTTAAAGTCTTCGTTTCCTCCCATGAAGACCCGTCCGGGCTGTTTCATGAGATTTCCTGATCGACTATGCATTTGTGATCATTTAAAATCTCCGGTTCCTCCCATGAGGATCCGTATGGGCTGTTTCATGAGATTTCCCGATCGACTATGCATTTGTGATAGTTTAACGTCTCCGGTTCCTCCCATGAAGACCCATCCGGGCTGTTTCATGAGATTATCTGATCGACTATGTTTTTATGCAAAACTAAAATGCTTGCACTAACCTTGTAATGGTTTAATGATTCTGAGCTTTTCTTAAGGAAATTGGATAGGTCCTTCATTAAGGCTCCCAATTGTTGATCGCTTGAATAGATTGCAAATGTTCGCCCAATAATTGTCAAACTGTTTGAACCACATTTATTTCTCGGGAGATGTTTGTCTTGCATTCTATCTATTGAGTGGAATAGAGTACACAAACTATAAGCATACTTGTTATTAGTTCGATGAGAAATTGCTTCAAATAATTTTGATTTGTTCCTTTAGATGTATTCTTGAATGATATGATCTTGTTAGGTTCGGTAAGGCTGTAAATGATGTGCACTCCAGGGACGCTCGAGAATTCTTCCTTCAGTATCCTGGATATAATATGAACCCGATGTAAGTTTTTCTACCACTTTGTAAGGTCGTCCCCATCATGGTGCTAACTTGCTGACATCCCCAACGGGTTTAACATGCTTCCATACTAGATCTCCTACTTGGAAAAATCTTGGGATAACTCTCCAGTTATAATTTTGCCTCATTCATTATCGATATGAGGTGAGACGAGCTGCAGCCTTGTCTCTGATTTCCTCTATCAGGTCTAGCTCCATTAGTCGTCGACCAGCATTGTCTTCATCATATAACTATTTTCTATCAGATTCTACTCCCACTTCGATGGGAATTACTGCTTCTCTTCCATAAACTAATTGAAAAGGAGTAATTCCTGTAGCTTCTCGAGGTGTAGTACGATATGCCCAAAGAACACTGGGTAATTCATCTACCCAGCTACCTCTAACATGATCTAGTTTGGTTTTTAAACCCCTTATAATTTCTCTATTGGTTACTTCTCCTTGACCATTACTTTGTGGATACGCCACGGAGGTGAATGCCTGAATAATACCATAACTTCTGCACCAGTCTAGGATTTTGTCTCTCTGAAATTGCCTTCCATTATCAGAAACTAATTTATGAGGAATACCGAATCTGCATATGATATTTTTCCATAGGAATTTAATAACTGCATCTTCAGTAATCCTAGCAAGTGGTTCCGCTCCTACCCATTTAGAGAAATAGTCTACTGCTACTAATAAAAACCTTCTTTGTGCAGTTTCCATAGGAAATGAGCTCACTATATCCATGCCCCACTGATCAAAGGGACAGGAGACTATAGAGGTCTTTAACAATTGCATTGGATGAAGTGGAATATTCTGATGTTTCTGACAAGAAATACAAGTTCTTACCAATTTGTTAGCATCCTTGTGTAGAGTAGTCCAGAAATATCCTGCTAATAAAATTCTGCGAGCTAAGGATCTCCCTCCTATATGACTGCCACACGAGCCTTGATGAACCTCCTTTAGAATAAATTTTATATCTTCTGTGCTAATACACTTGAGAAAAGGTCTAGAGAAAGCTCTTTTATATAATTGTTCCCCTATCATGGTATACTGAGCAGCTCGCTTCTTAAATATCCTTGCTTGTTCTACATTACTTAGAAGAATACCCTGCTGTAACTACAATATGATTTGTGCCCTCCAGTCACCCTGCATTTCTACGTCAGCTTGTCTTTCAATACAAGATATTAACAGAGTCTGTTCTACTGGCCAATCCAAATTCCATGGTGTTATAGAAGAGGCCAATTTAGCTAATTCATCCGCTGCTGATTTTCAGATCAAGGAACTTTTTGTATATTCACGTCTTGAAATTGAGACTTCAACTTATCAAATGCCTCAGCATATAACTTGAGCCTATCATTATTAATTTCAAAGTTACCTGATAATTGTTGGGCTGCTAATTGAGAATCAAAATATATTAGGACCCGAGCTGCCCCTATATGCCAAGCAGCCTGCAATTCGGCTATCAATGTTTCATATTCCGCTTCATTGTTGGTGGCTCTATAATTGAACCTGATAGAAAGTTGCAGTCTATCTTCCCTTGGAGATATAAGAAGTACACTGATTCCGCTACCTTGTCTAGTTGAGGAGTCATCCACAAAAACTTTCCAAGTGTTCTCTTCCTCGGGACCCTGAACTTCTATAATGAAATCTGCTAGAGCTTGTGCCTTGATAGCTGAGCGGGGCTGATACTATATATCATACTCACTAAGTTCGATCGTCCATTTGATCAACCGACCTGATGCCTCCGGGTTGAGTAGCACTCGTCCGAGAGTACTGTTGGTCAATACAACAATTGCATGTGCTAAAAAATATGGGCGCAACCTTCGGGCAATCAACACGAATGCATAGGCCAACTTCTCTAGTGTAGTATATCTACACTCGGCTCCTTTTAATAAATGGCTAGAAAAATATATAGGTTGTTGTTCTTTCCTTTCTTGCCTAACTAATACAGAGCCCACAGTGTTCTCATTAGATGACAAATACACCCAGAGGGTCTCTCCTACTATTGGCTTATCTAATACAGGAAGGGTAGACAAGTAATCTCTTAATTCTTGGAAGGCTTTATCACATTCCTCATTCCATTGAAATTTGTTCGCCTTCCGGAGTATTTTAAAGAAATGGAAGCTACGATCGGCCAACCTAGAAATCAATCTAGACAAGGCTGTAATCCGGCCGGTAAGTCTTTGAGCTTCCCTCATGTTGCGCGGCGGCTCCATGTTCTGAAGTGCCTTGATTTTGCTCGGGTTGGCCTCTATTCCTCGCTCGGACAACATATACCCCAGGAACTTTCCCCCTTTTGCTCCGAATAGACATTTGTCAGGGTTTAGCTTGAGTCCATATTGCCTCAGTGTCTTGTAGGTCTCCTCTACATCCCTGCACAGATAAATAGCTTGAAGAGACATAATTATGATATCATCGACATATACTTCCATATTTCTTCCAATCTGCCTCTAGAAGACCTTATTCATAAGCCTTTGATAAGTCGCTCCTGCATTTTTTAGTCTAAAGGGCATGCCATTATAACAATAAGTACCTTCAGATGTTATAAAACTGACCTTTTCTTGATCCTTCTTAGCTAGGGGGACCTGATGATAGCCCTGATAAGCATCCAGCATAGAGATGTATTAACATCCAACGGTAGAATCTACCAATTGATCATTCCGAGGTAGCGGATAATAATCTTTCGGGCAAGCTTTGTTGAGATCCCGAAAATCAATAAATACCCACCATTTGTTTCCTGGCTTAGAGACTAAGACCACATTAGCTAGCCAGCTAGGAAACTATACCTCCCTGATGTAGCTAGCTTCCATGAGTTTAGTTCCTTCTTCCTTGATGATTTGGTTCTGCTCTGCACTAAAATTTATTTTCCTTTGTATGACCGGTCGGGCATCTGGAAAGACATGCAAAGAATGCTCCATTACTGCAGGGGAAACGCCCGTGACCTCTTTGGGCGTCCAGGCAAAGACATCATTATTCTTCTTCAAGCACTACACCAGCTCGACTTTCAGCGTAGGATCAAGATCAGCCGCGACATAAGTAGTAGCTTTAGGTTGACCGATCTAAATATGGACTTCTTCCTTTTCTTCATACACCAGAACAGGCGACTTTTCTTGAATGACATTGACTTCCATTCGTTGAATTTTTCAAGCAGCATTAGCTTCAGTCCAAACGATCTCTACATAACATTTATGGGTTGTCTTCTAATCACCTTGCACTTCCCCGACCTGGTCATCAATAGGAAATTTAATTTTTTGACAAAAAGTAGAAGCGACCGCCCTAAACTCATTTAGGGCCGGTCGACCCAGTATCACATTATAAGAGGACAGGGCATCCACCGCCATAAAATAAGATCTTGTTCTCATTAGGGGCTCCTCCCCTAGAGATATGGCCAACTTTATTTGATCGAGCGGTTGTACTTCATTACCAGTGAATCCATATAGAGGAGTTACCATCTGTTGAAGTTCGCTTGGGTCGATCTGTAATTGATCAAAAGCCTTCTTAAAGATAATATTGACAGAACTATCAATGTCCATAAAGGTACGAGAAATAGTATAATTGGCTATCATAACCTTGATTATTAATGCATCATCATGGGGTATCTCTACCCCCTCAAGATCTCTAGGTTCAAAACTTATTTCGGGACCATTTGCTCGTTCCATGCTCCACCCACAGCATGAATCTCAAGTCTCCGTGCATGTGCTTTTCTGGCCCTATTAGAATCTCCATCAGTGGGCCCGCCCGCGATCATACTGATATTGCCCCATGCGGCATTACTCCTGTTTTCTTCTTGTCGGGTTGTCATGGCTTCAGACCGAGTCTTCTCTGACACTTGACTTGTACCGGCCGGGGTAGGTAGTGCGTCCCGCCGAGGCTCGACCGGGTGATATTCCAATTTGAGCGGACTTTGCTGCCTAGGGTATTGCTGCCGATAATAGTTTTGTCTCTGATAACAATCCCTGTTTGCTCTTTTATTTCTCAAAACAAAATAGTCTTCAGTATGATGACTGCTGGTCTTGTGATAAGTGCACCATCTTCTCGGTGCCTCTGGCTGTATCTCCACATGTTGTACTACTTGCGGACGATATTCTGGATGATGATGAGGTGGATAAATTGCCCGTGGCCCCCTTGGTGGAGGAATAGGAGCAGTAGCCTTCTCCTTAACCAGAGTAGGAGAAGAAGTAGTGCCCTCCTTTCTGCGGGCAGCTTGAGCTTCTTCAACATTAATAAATTCAGTGGCACGTTTAATTAAGGAATCAAAATTGGCAGGAGGGTTTCTCACTAGATCTTTAAAGAAATCATTATCATTTAAATCTTGAGAGAAAGCGCTTACTAAGATTTCAGTAGTAGCATTGGGTACATCGATAGCTACCTGATTGAATCTTTTGATGTAGGCTCTGATGGACTCTTTGGATGCTTGTTTAATTTAAAATAAACTCCAAGGAGTCTTATGATACCTCTTGTTACTGGAAAAATGGTGTAGAAAAACCTTCTTGAAATCCTTAAATTTTCGGATAGATTTTTCTGGTAATCTATTGAACCAACGTTGTGCAGCTCCTCCGAGTGTAGTAAGGAACATCTGACATTTTACCCCATCAGAGAATTGTTGTAATAATGCTACATTCTCAAATTTCAATAGATGATCCTCTAGATCTGTAGTCCTAGTGTATTCGCCGATTTGTAAATTTTGATACCGCTTAGGAAGCGGATCATCCAGCACGCTTTGAGAGAATGGAGAAATGACTTTTTCCGGCGAGCTATCACTAGTTATCATTTTAACTTTACGCTTTTCTCTATCTGGTGCTTCTCCAGAAGATTCCTGAAATACAGGCCTTCATCCTCCCTGCTCCATAGGAGTACGAAGAAAGGCTCGCGGACGCCTTACCGGAGAAACCGTGGCTGGAGGAAAATATACATGTTCTTCCTCTTCCAGCTCCTTTCCCTTTCGGTGCTCAGTAGTTGAAATTTCTGGATTATGAGCTACATGCAGAGTGGCTCCAGTATGAGCTTGTTGTTGTTGCTGTTGTTGTTGTAGTGCCTTCTGCACATGAGTGTTGATGAGGAAATCTAGATCCTCATAGCTAATGGTGAGTAGATTTAATTTTCCAGCCTCTTCCATCTTGTAGTCTCAGATTCAGGTGAAGTTCCCACATACGGCGCCAAATTTGATCCTGCCTGAGAAGCTTGACAAAATGGAAAGTTGGGAGAAAACCTACTGCTGATGAAGAGTAATACCTGACTGAATACTGATCTGAGAAACCCAAAGCGGATCTAGGAGAATGAACTCAAAGAACGCCTTCCTTGTACGAAGACCCAAAAATTAAAGGAATGATTCGACGAAGAACACCAAGATCTGGAGCTTCGATGGCTTCCTGCGCACAAGAGAACCACCAACACTATCGTCAATGACCTAAGACCGGGGTGGGAATCCCTGGCTAGGCCCTCCGACGCTCAAGTCAGTGATCTCTCTTGGTGTGGAAGAAGGAAGAAGGAAGAAGAACAGTAGTGGAAAACTAGGGCTGTGAATGTGAGCAGTAATGTGAACTAACCTGGCCAACGGAGAGGATTCCTTGTTTTATACCACTTCATATAACCTCCGTAGTCATGAAGTGGGCCCCGGTTCATTAGAGTTTGTTATGAGATGACGTAAGCTGTGTACTTGTGGAAAATGGTTTTTAAGGAATCTTTTTTGAACCCCATATGTACCTTCTTTGTCGTCTGGCACCTGAGAAAAATCTAGAAGCCTTCCTCCCGCCAAATTAGCAAACCTGTTATACGATCACATACTATAAATATCTTCATTAAACTACTTTAATTGAAGTATTTACTTCTGTCCTGTTTCATAAGTTATTTCAGGGTGCATCTACCATCCCTTCTTGCCTTTCCTATCTTTTCTATATCATAGACAGCTTAATATAACATTGCTCCTTGTATCGGTCGAAATCAAACTCAGACTAGGTCCGGTCGATTACTATTACCTCTCATGATATTTCTTGGGCAATACTGGTCTGGACCCTTCTAAGTTTATTATCCTAGCTGATATTGGGCTGTATTTTATTAAGTATGTAATCTCGAGCAATATTGGCAGACCCTTTTCAAGGTATTATCCGGCCAAGACTAGCCTACCTCTCTCAAGGTATGTCTCGGTCGATATTGGTCTACCTACTTGGAAGTATATCTCGGCCGATATTGGCATTCCTCCCTGGAGCTATATCTCGGTCGAAATTGGCCTACCTCCCTTGAGGTATATCTCAATCGATATTGGCCTACCTCCCTTGAGGAGTATCTTAGCCGATATTGGCCTACCTTCCTGGAGGTATATCTCGGTCGATATTGGCCTGCCTCACTGGAGGTATGTCCCGATCGATATTGGCCTACCTCCTTTGAGGTATATCTCATTCGGTATTGGCCTACCTCCCTTGAGGTATATCTCGGTCGATATTGGCCAACCTCCTTTGAGGTATATCTCGGCCGATATTGGCCTATCTCTTTTAAGGTATATCCCGGTCGATATCAACCTATCTTCTTAACTCTGCTATCTCCTTTTTCTTTTTCACCAGGGATCCCCAAAACCTAACCCATATCAATAGGTAACTGCGAATTTTCATTAACATTTGATAAATATCAAGTAGTATACAATAGTGATGAAATGATAAGAGAAGTATAGATACAAGATTCCAAGTTCATTCAAATTTACTTAGAAAGTCTTTTGGAAGCTCCTAGTTAAGTTGTCGGTGAACTACAAATAACGGAGGAAGTTCTCCAGATAAATACCCCCTCTCTCTTAATTGTTGAATTACACCTTCAACAGAATGGGTGAGAGTTCCTACAATATGCCGAACATATTCTTTACCAAACTCAAGAGAATCCACATAGGATTTCCGCCTGCATTGCCAGCACTCTTCCTCACTTGCCTTATGTGTCTGAAATTCAGATTGTAGACTATCCTTCTCCCCCTATAAGGTAGCTTTCTCTACCTTAACATTATCTAGTTCTTTCAAGAATGAGCTTATTTGCAAGTCTTGGGATCATAATTTTTCCTGTTGTTGAAACAAGGCAAAATCTTTAGAAGTTAATTCTAGGGCTAACTCAGGAGACCTCGACCTATATGACAATTGAAGCTTGTCTAGAAGAGTGGTTTTGTGAGTAGCGTCTCAGAGAGCTTTATCCTTTAAGATCCTTTCAGCATCAAGTTGAGAATTAAGCCCTTGTAATTATAATTCTAAGCTTTTCTTTTCTTTTTCTCTAGACTATAGTAATTGGCGACAATCTTGTAGGGTTTTTTCTAGGCTAGCGTTGAGTTCAGTCTGTGAATTCACTTTATCACATAGTTGAATGAGTTCATTATTAGGGAGGTTGGAAGTAACTAGCAATTCGTCCACTTTGGCACGTAAATATTGATTATTCCTTTCTAAATCCTCAACTAGCTTACTCAAATTTAGGCTCGAAGAATAGAGCAGAATAGAACAACAACATGGCTACACTTTGTAGCTATAAATTAAGAAAGTTTAGTTAAAAACTTACCATGGTAGCTTGATGACTATAATTATCAGTACGTTCAGATATGGTATTTCTTTTCATATATTCTCTTGACAGTAACCAGGACTCAGCTATTTATCCTTTCAGCTGAAGTATCCCATATGAGGTAAGAATAGAAGTGTGACCAAGCTGAGATAGTAGCCCATGAAATTGTTTGAAGAGGAAAAAAGAGCTAGAAGAAGAGGTAAATTGTGAAGATGAAGGAGGAGGAAGTTCCGGAGTAGCCAATGAAGCCGGTGGAGATGGATCAAGAGATGAAAGACTAACCAATAAAGGATCATGTTCAATAGGTGTTCTAATAGGCTCAGAAGTAATTGATCTCCTGCAATGGGTTATTTTCACACAGAGCCTAGTAGAAGAAGAGGTTATAGCCTGAAGAAGGGAAACTGACCCACATGGATAGTTGGTGTTGCCTCAAGTGAATGAATAACAAGAGGAATAGCAAGAGACATAGGAATGAGAAGCCCTGGCCTCATCATATTTAGTGTAGAATTGGCATGAGTATGTGTATAAGGGGTGAGTTCCTTACCTTTATCATAGGAGATTTTAGAAGGAGTAATAGGAATATTCTCAAATGTAGCTATGGTAGAGGCAAGTGGACATATGGATGAAGCGCGAGGTTTCCTATGCTTCACAATGAAGGGATCTTCTTGGTCGGGTGAGCTTGAGGATTCCTGGGGTTGTCCAGATGGAGGTAGTACACTGAGGGAAGAAGAGGGGTTATTGAGACGACGATCCCTTAATAAATATTCCCCATTCTAGTCAAGACTGGCCATGTTAGACGAGTATTCTTGTACATAAAAGCGAGAATGACAGCATCAGCTAAAAAAAAAGAGAAATTCATGTTAGAAATAATATGAAAATGATCAAAAAACATATATAAGGAGAATAATCTTACTAAAGGGAATGTCCAAGGCTGTGTCGACTGGACTAAGACCAAAGGTAAATAATAAATCTTCGGCAATTAAGGCAGGCAAGTTAAACTTTACTCCTTTTAACTTTCCCATGGAAGACTGAAGAGCCGGATCTTCAAAAATATCGCCTAATTAGGGAATAGGGGGAAGGTTTCACTGTCAGGTTATTGGATATGGTGGAGGAGAAGGAAGATGCATAAAAAAATAAGTTGTCCCGCCATTCTCCCTGAGGGGGAATTCTATGGAATAAAGTGATTTTAGGACATGACTAAAACTTAAAAAGGCTATCTTCCACTTGGCAAGGAATGAAGAAATGGTGGAATAGTCGAGGAGATAAAGGAAAATTAAGTAAATGAGAAACGACAACGAAACCAACCATAATAGAGAATGATTGGGGAATGATCTAATTCAAGGGAATATCAAAATACCTACTAACAACAGCAAAAAAGGGATGAATGGGAAACTTGAAAGAACATAGGACTTATTCCTAGAAGAAGGGCACATTCTTTGGAGGAAGAAGATGAGGACAATCCTTGGAAGTAGGGGTGGCTAGGTACAGAGGAAAGCTATAATTCTTATTAAAGCTCATAGGCCTCCTATATTGTAAATCTGGAGGAGCATTGAGTATACCACTCATCGGGGATCAACATTGAAGGATTAGTAGGAACAAGAAGAACAACTAGTAGAAGGCGAAGAAGAAGAAATATGCACCCTAGAGGAAGAAGATGAAGTGTTAGGGATTTTCCTCTTTTTTCTCTTTAAAGGCCTTAGCAGGGTATTGAAAAAGGTGTTTTAAGGGGGAACATTAGTTCGAGGTGAAGAGAGAAGCGGGGTGAAAGGGGAACCGTTGGATGGATTGATAAGGCGGCCGACATAATGAGATAGGTATATTTCAGACATCATGGACACACGTGTCACCAATAGGAAAATAGTGTTGATAACCAATACAAAAGATTACGTTCCCAAGGTATTGAAGTCATTAATAAGGTTACACTTAAAAGTTCTAAGATCCAAAGAAAGATTGATATAAAATAAGAGTTATATACTTCTTGTATTATAAGTTTGGTCGGCCATTATTAACTGATCGAATTTTAAGACTAATCCAAAATATATATGTGTATATAAACTCGGTCAGCCATTCCTGGCTGATCTAGTCTGAAGGTTAGATAAAGATATATACATATATCTAAACTTGACCAGTCATTAAAGGCTGGTTGAGTATTAAGTTCAATTGAAGTTAAATATAAAAGCGAGCCTACCCGTCCGGTAACGGTCGGACAAAAGATTATTATCAAGAAATAATGTATAAATTAAAATAAGGATAATCTGCTTCTATAAGATAAATAAATGAAAACACTAAAGGCAATGGAACAAATCCCAGTGAATATTAAAACTTAAATGAATGCCAATTCTAAAAAGGAAAGTAACTCAACTCTCTAGTAAAAAAATCAAATCAACTAAAATCAACATAATGTCATACAAATCTCTGAGTTTTTAGTGAATAAGGACAGAAACAAATTGTGCAAATTGGTAAAACGTCATAAGAAAAGGTTGATATTTAGAACTGCTTTACATTACAGAAACATATTGAAAATTAGATAAAAAACTAGACCATCATGGGAAACAAATCAGGGGGTATGGTATCAAGAAATCTCTGACGATCGAGAAAATTAGTTGGAGGATCAGAAATTATATGTCCATTCTCTTTTAGTTGCTTTATACCCCCCCCCCCCTTCAACCCCATGAGTGAAAGCCCTGGCAATCGAATCAACAATAGGAGCATTGAATTCAGGAGATTCTAAAAGTTTTTTTTTCCTCTCAAATCAAGCATCTTCGCCCGCTTGATAATCTGACTGAGCATCTTGAGAGACTTTCAATTTAGACTCTTTGGAGGAAATATTTGCCTAAGCTATGGTTAAGGATGAACGCAGAAGGTCTAGCTCAGTGTCCCTAATAGCCAATTCTAAAGCATGAGCATCCTTCAGCGTTTGCAACTCATAGGATAATTAAGCATTCTTGGCGATATACTTATCTAGTTTGGACGTCAGTTCAGCGTGAAGGTTAGTCTCTGATTTAATTTAAGACTCAAAATTTTTTACAAAGAACTTCCATTGACTCAGATTCTTAGATCCTGCCTCAAGAATTTTACGAGTCTCTTGTAGTTGGGTGGACAACTCAAATATTTCTTTGGAGGCATGAGAAGAAGATGCTCCAGGAGTTTGCTACCTCAGTGTGTCATTTTCTTGAGCTAAATCATATAATTGGTGGGCCACACTCATATTAATGATCCAATGCTATAGAAAAGAAAATTATTAGTAGAATGCATGGGTGAAGAAATAATGGAAGGAAGAGTATATTACCTTAGTTTCCTCAAAAGAAAACTTATCGGTCAAATCGCCAGAGGTAAGCTTTTCAAGCTGTTGGCAGGCCTCTACCCAAACTAAGGTTAAAGAACCTCCCAATAATATTGGGAGGGTGGAAGAAGATGTGGAGGAGGATGATAAAGAAGTGTGAAGTGAGGGAGGAGAGAAGAGAAGAAATGGAGGATCCTGGGTTTCTTGGTTAGGTAAAGGAATTTGTTTTGGGAAGGTCATAATAAACTCAAGATCCAAGCTAGCACATTGAATGGAAGGGTCCTCTGGTGGTCAAATAGGTGGGGAAGCAAGAATAGGATATAAGGAAGATAGGGTAGGTTCAGGAGAAGTGGGTTGAATATCTCCTATAGGCATATCTTCAGAAACATAAACAGCCCGCTTTTTGGGGAGGGGCGCTAAGGTTAACCTCTGCCCAGGGTATTTTTTTGTAGGAGTAGCTTCTGGTGTTTGCTCTTGTAGCTCCAAAGGGGTGTACATTGATGAGGGAGGTAAACTTGTGGATGTTTCCCTCAGAATAGTTTGAGAACTAGAAGCAAGCATAGGTTGGATAGAGGGTTCAGACAAAGGAGTATCAAAAGCTTGAGTGAACACAGCATTAAGCTCTACATTGAGCTCTTGTCCCTTAGCTAGTAATGCCTCCTCTTCTAGGCGGATTTCCTTGTCAACTAAAGCTCTGAATACATCATCTACTACAACAAATAAAAGAGTATTTTAGTTAGTAAAAGAGTGATAGTTGAAGAGTCAAGACTTACCAATGGAACATTGCAATCTCTTTTGAACAGGGGTCAGGCCAAAAAGGTATAGAAGATCATTACATAGCCATTTATGGATGTAAAAGCGATGACCAAGTAATATGTTGTAATAATCAGAGAAGATAGATTGTTGATGAAGTTCTTTCACATCATGAAGTGGGGAGAAAGTAGATTGCCATGAGGTAGACCATGTAACAGGTCTAGGAAATTTTATGAAGAAGAAGCGTGATTTCCAACCCTTATTGGATGAGGGCATGTCTGTAAAGAACACCATCTTGGGACGGGACTGAAAAATTAATACTCCTAGCTCTGATGTTTTAGGATAGGAGAACATGAAAAAGTTTTGAGGAGTAGGAGGGAAACTGTAAAGACGAAATAGCATGTACGTGTTGGATGCTACTTGGAATACCGTTCTGTTTCCCCTGCACAAAAATTTGTACAAGCACAGAATGTTTCCTAGCAACCTTTGTGCTCTTCAGAAGTTAAACTTGGATTGGAAATGAAACTTAACTTTTTTACTCCAAGTTCGTTCTTCAAAGATAAACTTGGATTAGAAATGAAACTTAATATTTTTTTACTCCATGTTCAACTCTTGTGCTCTTCAGAAGTTAAACCATATTACAGAAGTTGATTAAATATTTATTTCAAGGATTGGCTTCCAGGTCGTTGGCGAGGCACTGGGCCTTCTTGGTTATGGGATCATCCACCACTTCATAGACAAAGCATTTCAAAGAAATTGAATATTTAAACTTCTCACAGTAACCTTAGGTTTAACTACAGAGACCTCAATCAAAGCACAAGATCGAAACACAAAATCGAAGCACAAAAATGAAAACATGAAATTACTAGCCTCTTGTGTTGGTATTGCAGGATCCATACAAAGAAAACAAAACTAGTTGTGTTGTGAAAAAAATAACTAGTTGTACCTCTCTTCATAGACAAAGACCTCTTGATCTTCTGCCGTATTCCTCTTCTCTTCTTGGATGTCGTATGGGCGACGATCTACCAAGACAAAAACACCCGAACCCTTTTTGTTTCCAAGCCGCCTACCACCAAAGGATGCAAAGAAAGGAACACCTCCTTCTTCTTCTTCTCCTCCAAACTGCCGGCCACCAAGGTGCTTTGTCTCTTCGTTTTCTTTTCCTCTAAGCTCCGGCCACCAAGAGAAGATGGGGTGCCCACCCTAGAGGGAAGAAAAGGAAAGAAGAAAAGAAGTAGGGCGCCGACCCTAGAGAAAGAAAAAATGGGGTGCCAACCTTAAGGGAAAGGAGAGGGTTTTTTGTTATGGAGAAAAACTTATCATTTCTTAATTGATTGTTAATTTTTATGGAACAATTTCCTCTCCTTTTATAATCCTTTACCTCAGATAAAATAGGAGAAAAAGTAATAGATTTTTGTTTAGAAATAATCTCTAGAAAATAATTAACATAATTCTATTTAGAAAAATTTCTCTAGAAAGAATTAGTATAATTCTTTTAAGAAATTTTCTAAGAAAGAATCAACATAATCCTCTTTAGAAAAATCACTAGAAAAGAATTAACATAATTTTTTTTTAGAAAAAATTCTTAGGAAAGAATTAATATAATTATTTTTAGAAAATTTCTAAGAAAGAATCAACGTAATTCTTTTTAGCAAAATCTATAATTGTGTTGAGAAAAAATTTCCCCTTTTTTTTTTTCTTTTCTTTTGGTTTGGCCAGCCCATTGCTTGGGCACCAATTAAGGCTTGGCCGACCCCTTTCTTGGGTAGGAAGCAAAACTGAAACGGGTGAATGCGAGACTTTATAGAGGCTTCAACAGGGACCGAGAGGAGGAATTGGTTTTGGCCTCCTGATTGACTTGAGCTTCCTGTGTTCGACCCGAACACCCAACTCAAGTTTATCAATAATAACTCATACCACTAAAGAGTTATTATTAAACTATCGCACCAATCCCATATTATATTATGGGCTCCTTCTTATTATGAGTGCATTAGTCTCCCTGTGTTTAAGATATCGAATGTCCATTAATTAAATGAGTTACTGACAACTCACTTAATTAATCTCTAGCTCCAAGAGTAGTACCACTCAACTTCATTGTCATGTCGGACTAAGTCCACCTGCAGGATTTACATGACAATCCTTATGAGCTCCTCAAAGGGACATCATCAACCTAAATTACTAGGACATAGTTTCCTTTTATAATCAACAACACACCATATAAATAATATTATTTCCCAATTTATCGGGTCTATTGATTTAACTGAATAAATCTCATCCTTTGATAAATTAAAGAAATAAATACTAAGTATATGTGTTTATTATTATATCGAGATTAAGATTACACACATCCATAATAACAGAGGTTTGTTCTTTTATGCAGTCAGTATAAAAAGAAACAACCTCAAATAGTTCTACTCAATACACACATAGTGTACTAGTGTAAATTTATAGTCAAGATAAACTAATACCAAATTACACTACAACCATTCCAATGGGTTGCCCTAATCCATCTTGGTTGTGTGCTACTATTTATAATTTATAAGAAACTAATAACATGATCTTCTGTGTGGCACCACACACTATGTTATTTATAATATAAATTAAATAGACAACTGCATTAACATATAAAATGCAACATTTGACCAAAGTTATTCTCATTTCAAAATATAAATGTTCATATAAAAGGCTAGGCTTTTAGTATACATCATAACAATCTCCCACTTATACTAAAAGATTATGCTGTCATATATGTTGCCATACATCTGATTCCTATCCCCTCGACATGCCCATCAAAAGCTCTCGCCGGAAGGGCGTTAGTGACATGATCTGCTAGGTTATCTACTGATACAATCTTGGCGACAACAACTTCTCCTCATTATACAATGTCTTGTATTAGGTGGTACTTCTGCTCAATGTGTTTACTTACCTTATGGGCTCATGGTTCCTTCGAGTTTGCTACTGCACCACTATTATCACAATAAATTGTAATAATTTTAGGTAAACCAGGAATCACATCTAAGTCCATCAAGAAGTTTTTGAGCCATACTTCTTCTTTGGTTGCCTCAGAGGCTGCCACATACTCAGCTTCCATGGTAGAGTCCGAAACGTATTTGTGCTTAACACTCTTCCATGTTATGGCTCCACCTCCCATAGTAAACACATACCCTGAGGTTGACTTACAATTATCCCTATCTGATTGGAAGTCTGAATCCGTGTAACCCACAGGGAACAAATCATCTGCCTGGTAAACCAGTATATAATCTCTAGTCCTTCTCTTGTACTTTAATATATATTTTATGGTACTCCAATGTCCCGGTCCTTGGTAACATTGATATCTGCTAACCATGCCCACAGCAAAATAGATTTCTGGTCTCGTACATAGCATCGCATACATTAGGCTTACTACAATCGAAGAATAAGGAACTGCCTTCATCTCCTCTATCTCCTTTGATGTTTTAGGGCACATCTCTCTTAGATAAAGGTACTCCATGCCTAAAAGGTAGAAAACCTTTCTTGGAGTTTTGCATGCAAAAACGAGCTAGGATAGTATCGATGTATTAAGCTTGGGGTAAGTACAACATTCTTTTCTTGCGATCCCTGATTACTTTGATCCTAAGAATATGTCCACATTCTCCCAAGTCCTTCATATCGAATTGCTTGGAAAATCATACCCTTACGTCTGACAACACATTGACATTGTTGCCAATGAGTAAAATGTCATCTACGTATAGTACAAGAAATACCACCAAGCTTCCGTCACTCTTCTTGTATACACAAGACTCATCCGGACACTGAATGAATCCATAAGACTAGATCACTTCATCAAACCGGATGTTCCAAGATTTCAAAGCTTGCTTCAGTCCATAAATGGACCGATTGAGCTTACATATAAGATGCTCTTTTCCCTTCGTAATGAATCCCTCTAGTTGCTTCATATGGATGTTTTATTCAAAACTTTCGTTAAGAAAAGCTATCTTGACATCCTTTTTCCAAACCTCATAATCCATATGAGCAGCAATAGATAAAAGAATCTGGATAGACTTAAGCATAGCTACCGGTGAAAATGTTTCCTCATAATCGATTCCCTCTTTCTACGTATACCCTTTTGCAACAATCCTTCCTTTGAAGGTTTCCACCTTCGCGTCTATCCTTCTTTTTATTTTATAGACCCATTTACATCCAATGGCTTTTACACCATTTGGTGGATCTACAAGCTCCCAGACTTGATTAGAATACATAGATTCTATTTTGGAGTTCAGTGCACTTTGCCAAGATGTTGCATCTTTATCTTTGAGTGCTTCATCATATGTCCAGGGATAAACTTCCTATTCATCAGGGATCAATTCTGAAGACTCTCCCAAAAACATGAATCTATCAGGTTACCGAACAATCTTCCCACTACGACGAGGCACTACCTGTAATTGTGCATCATTTGTGACACGTGTTGCAGTTTCTTGTGGTATCTCATCTTGTACCATTGGTACTAAATTAGATGTGTCCTCTCTTATTTCCTCAAGAACAATTTTACTCATGGGCCTATGGTTCATTACATAATCCTCTTCTAAAAATCGGGTATTGGTGCTAACAATGACCTTCTGATCTTTAGGATTATAAAACAAAACACCTTTCGTTCCTTTAGGATAACCCACAAACAAGCGAACTTTTGTGCGTGATTTCAACTTACCAGCATCTCCCTTCAGCACATGTGCTGGATACCCCAAATGCGAATGTGTCTTAGACTAGGCATACGCCCATTATGTTGGGTGCTACTCAGAATTGCGTTATGTTTCCCTTGTATAAAAATTTGTACAAGCACAGAACTTTCCTAACAACCTATGTGTTCCTCATGAGTTAAACTTGAATTGAAAATGGAACTTAACATTTTTACTTCATGTTCAACTCATGTGTTTTCAGTAGTTAAAACTTGGATTGCAAACGATACTTAACATTATTAACCAAGTTCTTACCATGTTACAGAAGTTGATTAAATATCTATTTGAAGGATTGTCTTTCCAGGTTAAACAAGGCGAGGCACTTATATGGGATCATCCACCACTTCCTAGACAAAGCCTTTCAAAGAAATTGGATATTTAAACTTCTTACAGTAACCCTAGGTTTAACTACAGAGACCTCAATAGAAGCACAAGATCAAAACACTAAATCAAAACACAAAAAGAAACACAAAATCACTAGCCTCTTGTATTGGTATTTTAGGATCCATACAGAGAACATAAACTAATTAATTTAAAGTGGAAACAATTAATTAGTTATACCATTCTTTGTAACTAAAAGACCTCTTGATCTTCTATTGTATTCCTCTCATTCTCTTGTACGTCGTGTGGGCGATGATCTACCAAGATGAAATCCACCCAAACAACTTCTTTTCCTCCAAGAAATTCGGCCACCAAGGGAAACCAAAATAGGAAACTTCCTACTCTTCTTCTTCCTCTCCAAGCAACCGGCCACAAGAAGATGCCTCTTGATGTTCCGTCGGCCCTAAGGAAGAAAACAAGGTAAAGAGGCCTCCTTCTTCTTCTTCTTCTCCACCAAACAACCGGCCACCAAGGAAGAAGAGAGGTGCCGCCGGCCTCAAGGGAGAAAGGGAGAAGAAGGGCCAGCCACCACGGAATAGAAGAGAAGACATAGGTTGTGTGTTACCCATAAGGCTCCATCTAACTCTCTTTTATAATCCTTGGTCATAGCAAAAAAGGAAATTTTAATAACAATTAAAATCTCTCCCTTTTAAATTTCCTATTGCAATGGCTACAAAAGGAAAGTTTTAAAATTAATCTCTCTCTTTTAAACATTGTAGACGATTACAAAAAAGGAAAGATTAAAATTAAAACTTTTCTTTTATAACATGGTTACAAAAAAGGAATGTTTTATCAAAAATTAAAATCTCTCTTTTAAACACTACAAATAAGGAAAGATTTAACAAATTAAAATCTCTCTTTGTAATCCTTTGTTGATAGCTATAAAAGGAAAGATTTTAAAATTTAAAACTCTCTTTTAAAACCATGTGGATGACTTCAATAAAGGAAAGATTTTACCAAAATTTAATTTTAAATAAAATCTCCTTTTCTATCATGATATGGACGGCCCCTTGCTTGGGCACCAAGCAAGGATTTGGCCGACCCCTAGCTTGGGTAAGAAGCTGGGCTTCGGGTGGATAAAAAAGCTTTTAAGTAAGAGGCTACAACAGGGACCTAGAGGAGAAATTGGTTTTGGCCTCCTGATGGACTTGAGCTTCCTGTGTTCGACCCGAACAGTGAACTCAAGTTCATCAATAATAACTCATACCACTAAATAGGTTATTATTGAACTACCGCACCAATCTCATATTACATTATGGGCTCCTTCTTATTATGAGTGCATTAGTCTCCCTGTGTTTAAAATATCAAATTCCCATTAATTAAATGAGTTACTGACAACTCACTTAATTAATATCTAGCACCAAGAGTAGTACCACTTAACTTCATTGTCATGTCGGACTAAGTCCACTTGCAGGATTTACATGACAATCCTTCTACAATCAACAACAAACCATATAAATAATATTATTTCTCAATTTATTAGACCTATTGATTTAACGAATAAATCTCACCCATTGATAAATTAAAGAAATAAATACTAAGTATATGTGCTTGTTATTATATCGGGATTAAGAGTACACACATCCATAATAATAAAGGTTATGTTCTTTTATGCATTCAGTATAAAAGGAACAACCTCAAATAGTCCTGCATAATGCACACATAGTGTACTAGTGCAATTTTATAGTCAAGATAAACTAGTACCAAAATACACTACAACCATTTCAATGGTTTGTCCCAATCCATCTTGGTTGTGAGCTACTATTTATAATTTATAAGGAACTGGTAACATTCTCTTCTGTATGACACCACACACCATGTTATCTACAATATAAATTAAATGGACAACTACATTTAACTAAATGCAGACATTTGACCAATGTGATTCTTATTACAAAATAAATGTTCATTCAATAAATGTTTATACAAAAAGCTAAGATTTTAGTATACACCCTAACAATCTCCCACTTATAATAAAAGACTATGCTGCCTTATATGCGGCCATATATCTGATTCCATTCCCCTCAACATGCCTATCAAAAGCTCTCGCCAGAAGGGCATTAGTGAAAGGATCTGCTAGATTATCTTCTGATGCAGTCTTGGCGACAACAACTTCTCCTCACTTTACGATGTCTCATATCAGGTGGTACTTGCGATCAATGTGTTTACTAGCCTTATGGGGTCTTGGTTCCTTTAAGTTTGCTACTACACCATTATTATCATAATAAATTGTGATAATTTTGGGTAAACCAAGAATCACATCTAAGTCCATTAAAAAGTTTCTGAGTCATACAGCTTCTTTGGCAGCCTTAGAGGCTGCCACACACTCAGCTTGCATGGTGGAGTCCGAAACATATTTCTGCTTAACTCTCCTCCTTGTAATGGCTCCACCTCCCAAAGTAAACATATACCCTGAGGTTGAATTACTATTGTCCCTATATGATTGGAAGTCTGAATCCGTGTAACCCACAGGGAGCAAATCATTTGCTTGGTCAACCAGCATATGATCTCTAGTTCTTCTCATGTACTTTTATATATGCTTAACGACAGTTCAGTGTCCCTGTCTTAGATTACTTTGATATCTGCTGACCATGCACACGGCAAAATAGATATCTGGTCTCGTATATGGCATTGCATACATTAGACTTTCTAGAGCCGAAGCATAAGGAACTACCTTCATATCCTCTATCTCCTTTGTGTTGGTTGCTACGCGAAATATCATACCAGTTCCTCTGTACAAAAATTTTGTACAAGTCCTGAACCTTTACTAACAACCTATTGTGTTCTTTAGAAATTAAATTAGGAATAGAAAACGGAACATAACATTATTGATTCCAAATTTAACTTATATATTCTTAGTAGTTTAGACTTGGATCGCAAACGATGCTTAACATTATTGATCCAAATCCACCCATGTTACAAATTCAATTAAACATTAATTTCTAAAATCGACTTCCAGGACTGCATGGCGAGGCACTAGGCCTTCTTGGGTATTGGATCATCCACCACCGCCTTGACAAAACCTTTTAAAGAAATTCAATATTTAATTTCCTTATATAACTCTAGGTTTAACCAAAAAGAACATTCGAATCACAAATTTGAAAACCAAAAAAAAACATAAACTCGAATCACAAATTTGAAACCTAGAATCATATGCCTCTTGTGTTTGGTATTTCAAAATCTATACAAAGAAAACTAGTATGATGCGGAATAAAATTAGTAGTTATACCTTTCTTTGTAATCAACAACCTCTTGATCTTCTACCGTATTCCTCTTCTTATCTCGGACGTCGTGTGGGCGACGATCTTCCAAGACGAGAACCGCCCAAGCCCTTCTTCTTCCTTCTTCCAAGTTTCGGCCAAGCAAGCTTTTCCATGAGATTATAAGTCTCGGCCACCAACCAAGCTTCAGATGTTGCTCCCGTCATATAGGAGGGATAGATCCCTTCTACATCACTCACATTCCTCCGCATAATTTGTTAGATACCCAGTAGTCGCCTTTATAGTCCACCCATTTACGGGTGATGTTTGACGAAGCCAAAGCATGCAACCCCTTATGTAGGGAACCATGGTGACTTCAGTTCCAAGGACTCATAGTCATACTAATAGTCACATGAGAAAGTATATGATACTCATATAACAATTCATGATACTTTCTCATGCTGGGTCATTCAGTATACATTCTCCAATGCATTCCCATGTGTCAACTTGATATCTAATATCCATGACTTGTGAGATCAAGTCATCGAGTTGACCTACATGCTAGTCTCATTGCATTAACATTGTCCCTGAATGTTAATACTTGACTAGGAATGATTAATAGTAGTATTCTCTATATTATCTCTTTATCAATTCAACCAATCGATTGATATAGATAAGAACCTTCTTCTCAAGGATGCTATTATACTTAGTTATTTGGCACCAATACAAGTAAATATAATAACCATAAAGAAATGCCTTTATAAATATAAAGGAATATGATACATCGAGTCCATACAACAATCATCACATGACTGGCTCTAGGGCTCTCACTAACAATCTCCCACTAGTACAAATGTCAATCAGTGTAGGTTCTAACACCCAATGACCTAGTGTGACCATCATGGTTTCTCTGTGACAAATCCTTCGTCAAGGGATCAGCGAAGTTAGCTTCTGTAGGTACTCTGTAAATTTTCACATCTCCTCTATCGATGATCTCTTGAATGAGATGGAAGCGTCGTAGTATGTGTTTGGTTCGCTGGTGTGAGCGAGGTTCCTTAACCTGCGCAATTGCTCCATTGTTGTCACAATAGAGCTCTATAGGATAGGCTGGATAGGAACCACCCCAAGCTCAATAATGAACTTGTGGATCCAAACTGCCTCCTTTGCTGCTTCTGATGCAGCAATATACTCGGCCTCTGTTGTAGAATCAGCAACTATGTCCTGCTTTGAACTCTTCTAGCTCACAACACTACCATTCAAGAAAAACACGAACCCAGACTACGATCTATAATCATCCTGGTCAGTTTGGTAGCTGGCATCACTGTAACCCTTTCTAGCTAGCTCGCCATCACCTCCAAATATCAAGAAATATTCTTTAGTCCTTCTCAAGTACTTAAGAATATTCTTGACCGTTATCCAGTGACGCTCACCTGGATCAGACTGGTGTCTGCTCGTCATGCTCAAAGCATACGAAACATCAGGACGAGTTCATAGCATGTCGTACATGATAGAACCTATGGTTGAAGCATAAGGGATCTTATCCATGCGGTCTCTCTCCTCTCTAGAAGAGGGACTTTAAGTCTTCGAAAGACTCACACCATGTGACATCGGCAGAAATCCTTTCTTGGAATTCTGCATGGCAACCCGTAGTAATACCGGGTCAATATATGTACTTTGACTTAGGCCTAGAAATCTCTTAGATCTATCTCTATAGATCTTTATGTCTAGAATGCAAGCTGCTTCACCTAAGTCCTTCATTGGGAAACAATTCCCTAGCCAAGTCTTTACAGATTTCAACAAAGGGATGTCATTTCCAATGAGTAGTATGTCATCCACATACAATACAAGGATGACAACTGTGTTCCCAAAAACCTTCTTGTAGACACAGGGTGCATCTTCATTCTTGATGAAACCAAATTGTTTGATCGCATCATCGAATCAAAGATTTCAGCTCCGAGAAGCTTGCTTTAGTCCATAAATGAACTAATGCAGCTTGCATACTCTGCCAATATGCAGTGGATCTACAAAACCCTCAGGTTGTGTCATGTACACATCCTCGAGCAAGTTTCCATTCAGAAACACGGTTTTGACATCCATCTGCCAGATCTCATAATCCTGGTATGCAGCAATAGCAAGCATGATCCGAATGGACTTAAACATCGCTACTGGAGAAAAAGTTTCATCATAGTCAATACCATGAATTTGCTACAAACCTTTAGCTACCAAACGACACTTATAGGTATGTATAAGTCCATCCATGTCAGTCTTTCTCTTAAAGACCCACTTACACCCAATAGGTTTGATGCCTTCAAGTGGATCAACCAAAGTCAATACTTGGTTGGTGTACATGGATTCCATCTCGGATCTCATGGCCTCTAGCCATTTATCAGAATCTGGGCTCATCTCAGCTTCCTGATAGGAGGTAGGCTCATTCTCAACGAGCATAACATCGTCATGGTCAAACAAGAGAAATGAGTATCTCTCGGGCTGAGGACGTATCCTGTCAGACATGCGAAGAGGTAGGTCTACTTGAACTGGTTATTGTTCCTCAACTCCTTATCCAACAATCTCATCATCCACAACATTTTGTGGTTCCAGTTCAACTTCCATCAAGGCTTCAGTGCTATGGTCCATATCTTGAACTTCTTCAAGATCGAACGTACTTCCACTAGTTTTTTAGAAACAAAGTCCTTTTCTAGAAATACCCCAGTCTTAGCCATAAACAATTTGTGGTTACTGGGAATGTAGAACTAATATCCCTTCGTTTCCTTGGGATATCCTATAAAATAGCACTTATCGCATTTGAGTCCCAGTTTGTCCGAGACTTGACGTCGAACGTAAGCCTCAGAACCCCAAATCCTCATAAAAGATATTTGGGCATCTCTCCCAGTCCATATCCTATATGGTGTCTTTATCACAGCTTTGGATGGAACACGGTTAAGTGTGAAGGCTGCTGTGTCTAGAGCATATCCCCAAAAAGATATAGGAAGATCTGTGTGACTCATCATAGATCGTACCATATCTAATAGGGTACGATTCCTCTTTTCGGATACACCATTCTACTGTGGTGTTCCAGGAGGATTGAGTTGGGATAGAATCTCACACTCAGCTAGATAGTCACGAAACTCATGGCTAAGGTATTCACCACCTCGATCTGATCGAAGTATTTTAATACTCTTGCCTAGTTGGTTTTGTACTTCATTCTTGAATTCTTTGAACTTCTCAAAGGATTGTGACTTATGTGTCATCAGATACACATAACCATATCTACTGAAGTCATCAGTAAATGTAATGAAGTACCTATAACCACCTCTAGCAGTGACATTGAAAGGGCCACATACATCACTATGTATAAGTCCTAACAAGTCAGTTGCTCTTTCACTGTGTCCACTAAAGGGAGTCTTGGTCATCTTGCCCAGTAGGCATTACTCGCATGTCTCATATGATTCAAAATCAAATGAGTCCAGCAAACCATCTTTATAGAGCTGGGATAAGCGATTCTCATTTATTTGACCTAAGCGACAATGCCAAAGATAGGTTCGGTTTATATCATTTGACTTGAACCTTTTGGTACTTATGTTATAGATAGGGTTCTCTAAGTCTAGAATATAGAGTCCGTTTATCAGAGGTGCACTACAATAGAACATATCTTTTAAATAAACAAAACAACATTTGTTCTTTATTACAAAAGAAAAACCTTTCTTGTCTAAACAAGAAACTAAAATGATGTTCTTTGTGAGAGCAGGCACATAACAACATTCATCTAATTCTAGTACAATCCCAGAGGGCAGAGATAGAAAGTAAGTTCCTACAGCAACAGCAGTAATCCGTGCTCCATTGGCTACTCGTAGGTCCACCTCGCCCTTCGTCAATGCCCTTCTTTTTCTCAACACCTGCACATTAGTACAAATGTGAGAAGCACATCCGGTATCTAATACCCACGATGAAGAAATAGATAGATTGACTTCTATAACATATATACCTGAAGTAGAAATCTCATTTCTCTTCTTCTTAAGATCTTCTAGGTATCCTTTATAGTTCCTCTTCCAGTGCCCGGTTTGACCGCAGTGGAAGCAGGTAGCATCCTTGGCAACCCCTCCTTTAGGTTTCATTACCTTGCCTTTGCCCTTGCCTTAGGACTTTCCCTTACTTTTAGGCTTGCCCTTGCCTTTATGCTTTTGCACCATCAAAATGGAGTTGGGCTTTACCTTCTTAAGGTTGAGCTCAGCAGTTCGCAACATGCTTAGTAGCTCAGGCAATGACTTATAAATTTCATTCATGTTGTAATTTATGATAAATTGACTGTAACTTTCTGGCAAGGATTGGAAGATCAAGTCAGTGGCAAGTTCTTGGCCAAGTGAGAATCCTAACCTCTGTAGGTTCTCTATGTACCGAATCATCTTGAGTACATATGGTCCTACGGGAGTCCCATCTTGCATCTTGCACTGAAATAGTGCCTTAGAGATCTCGAATCTCTCGTGCCTTGCTTATTCCAGATATAGTTGACGAAGATGTTCAACCATATCATAAGCAGTCATCAACTTATGTTGCTTCTGAAACTCAGAGTTCATGGTTACGAGCATGAGACATGACACATCTAATGCATCATAATGATGCTTCTTATAAGCATCTCGTTCAGCTCGCGTGGCAGTGGCAGGAGGTGCCTCCGTAATGGGCTGCTCTAGGACGTACAGTTTTCTTTCTTGTGTGAGAACGATTCTCAGATTCCAGTATCAGTCCAAGAAATTAGCTCCATTGAGCTTGCCCTTATCAAGGACAGAACGCAAGGAGAAAATGTTCGTGTTTGTCAACATGGCAATCTACAACATAAATAAAGCATAAAGTAAATATCATATTCCACTTATCATTTAATTAGGCCTTTAACTAAATGATGCTCTCACTGAATTATAAAGCTTTTGTAGAATCAAGTAATGGATGTGGTCAAACCACACTACTAGATTCATACCAATTAGCTATAATTCTAATGGGAAAAGATCCACATCATACTACGCCTTGAGTTAGCTTTAGCTAAATCGTCCAATTGAGTTAACTAGTTATACTCAATCTAATTGAGTTTGTTCTCACCCAAGCTTTGATAGGCGGGACCAAGATTGTCCCTCCACACCCTACCAAGATAATATGCATTACTCTGTTTTGACAGATTCAACAACAACAAATGATCGAGGTAGTGATGGGTATCAAAACTTGGTAGGCATTTCGAGTTAACTTGATTAAGATCTAATCTAATCATGAATGTGTATCATATACGCATTAAGGCACTAATTACCTTACATTAGCATGCATCACATACACACAAACAATAATTAATTTGTGATGAGGTCATGGCCCTACTAGGATCTTTTCAAGCCAATGGAAAATTGGACGGTCAACCTAGGGTTAACGGCTTCTTCAAGCGCCTTCATTTGACCGTCTTGTGTTGACAACACCCTCTTCGTAACTCCTTCTTGAGTGGACCATCCACCGCTTCATTTTGTACATTACAAATATGAAACTCAAGTTACATTCGAGTCTAAAATCTATTTACAACAGGAGCATAATAAGGGAGGCTCAACGCGCAGGACGCATATCATATACAACACGCACAATACAAAAAATGGCGCGCAGACCATATTATGAATTACAACACAATTTTAACCAATCACATTGAGGTTTTTGGGCCATGCTCATTACAATATCATACATAATTCTAAATTATGTATTTTACATAAATTTCTATACTTTCACTACTGTTTTAGCAATTTTATGAGTCACAACTTCTCGGCGGTCCCATGTACCGATTTTCGAGCGTGATCGCGAGACAATGCCCCTTGCGGGGTTAGGGGCAGTACCCCTTCTCGCGAAATGAATATCGTGAGTGTCCCAAAATGATCTAATAGTGCCTTAAGGTGCTGTCCCAAAACAAAATAATTTTGTTTGGGCGACACCTTACGGTTTCGAAAGGTTTTTCTCGGTATTTGAAGCCTACAAATGTCCAAACACTTGTTGCTTAGCCACTACAAGAAAAATACTCACAAATTCCATAAAAGTAGAAAAATTACAAAAACTTACAGATCTAAAACCTTTTCATAATAACAAATACTAACATGTACAAGCTTCGCACGTGGCTCTGATATCACTGTTAGCAATTTCGAGCCACAAAAATCGCTTTTTGCGTTGCGAGAACCTTGAAGCTAGCCACGGATCTATGCGAAGATAAATAAAAATATTCATGTACAATTTTGTCTACACTAGATCTACCTTACATCTACATGAAAAGGAAATGTTACCCTTGTAGCGATGCCCTTCGCTTATCCCGCTCGTCCAAAAAGGTTGTCGAATCTTGTAGAGTGTCAAGTGTACACTCCTCTACACGTATCCACACAGACACAAGATGGACAGAACCACTTAGAGTGTGCTATCACCCTTAAGAGGTCTCGGCAATGGAGGAGAAGGAGAGAAAGTTGAGAGGAAGAAGAAGACAATCACTTGAATGAGCACACTCAATGTGGCCGGCCACTTCATGGAGTGCTTTATACCTCCATGTAATACCAAGAGTCATGGCTCTTGATATTCCTCATGAGGTGGCACACAATGATGTAGCCTTGATGATGTGGAACATCATCATTGGCCAGCCCATGCCAAGTCACAATGAAGTGGTATTTGGTCAAGTCAAACTTGACCCTTCATCTTCCCTCTCAAGTCAAGTCAAACTTGACCTCTTTTGTCTCCCATGGTTGATCAAATCTACCCTTTGACTCAAATCAATTTAATTTAATGAATCTCTATTCATTGGTTTAAATTGACTCAATGAATCATAATCTAAATTAGACTCATTCGACACAGGAATCATATTGAGTCCAACTCAATTAGCCTAATTTGGATTAATCTTAATCTAATTTGGTTCATCACATAAACCTAATCCTCTTGGTCCATCATATGAACCTAATCTCCATCTAATTGCCCTTTGTGTATGACCCTATAGGTTCTTGTAACGTTGGCAATGCTCCTAAACCCATTTAGAAACATAAGTAATGAGCGGGATCTAGCAACACATCATTACTACCCAAGTTACAAGAATGTTGAGATCCAACATCACCATTGTGACTACTAATTGTGACTCTCACAATATGTGACAATGTCCTTCTATCCTTGACATCTAAATTGATCAATTGAGGCATAGACCGTGTCATCCTCTAATCAATTTATGTCTTGAACTCCAAGTAGACTCACTCTAATCAAATGAGCTCAATATCTCATATTGACTTATTTGGGCATGGTCATGCACTTAGTGGTCTCACTCTATCAAGAATCATGATATCACTCTCATCATATAGGAGGGATAGATCCCTTCTACATCACTCTCATCCCTCCGTATAATTTGTTACATACCCAGTAGTCGCCTTTATAGTCCACCCATATACGGGTGACGTTTGACGAAGCCAAAGTATGCAACTCCTTATGTAGGGAACCATGGTGACTTCAGGTCCAAGAACTCATAGTCATACTAATAGTCACATGAGAAAGTATATGACACTCATATAACGATCCATGATACTTTCTCATGGCGGGTCATTCAGTATACATTCTCTAATGCATACCCATGTGTCAACTTGATATCTAATATCCATGACTTGTGAGATCAAGTCATCGAGTTGACCTACATGCTAGTCTCATTGCATTAACATTATCCTTGAATGTTAATACTTGACTAGGAATGATTAAGAGTAGTGTTCTCTATATTATCTCATTATCAATTCGACCAATCGATTGATATAGATAAGAACCTTCTACTCAAGGATGCTATTATACTTAGTTATTTGGCACCAATACAAGTAAGTATAATAACCATTAAGAAATACCTTTATAAATATATAGGAATATGATACATCGAATCCATACAACAATCATCACATGATTGGCTCTAGGGCTCTAACTAACAGGCTTTGTTTAGGAAGTGGTGGATGATCCCATACCCAAGAAGGCCGAGTGCCTCGCCATGTTTAACCTGGAAGCCAATCTTTGAAATAGATATTTATTCAACTTCTGTAATATGGTTTAACTTCTGAAGAACACATGGGTTGAACTTGGTGTAAAAATGTTAAGTTCTGTTTCCAATCCAAGTTTAACTTTTAAAGAACAACTTGGATTAAAAATATTAAGTTTCGTTTGCAATCCAAGTTTAACTTCTGTAGAGCACATGGGCTGCGAGGAAAAGTTCTTTGCTTGTACAAATTTTTGTACTAGGGAAATAGAACGGAATTCCGAGTAGCACCCAATAGGAAAGTGTTGTCGGGTCGAGCGTTTGGGTAAAATCCTAGAGTCGAGGACTCTAGGTTAAAATCCTGGTGGTCGCAGACCTGGTGGAAGTCTGCACGGGTCGTGCAGCGGAAGTCCAGCATCAAGACCGGAAGCCTCAAGCATTAAGAAAACGTCAGTCGGTCTAGAGGATCAGTCTGCCAAAAGGTAGACTCTTCTGAGAGGAGTAAGTGACGATTCATTCCCCGAAGAGGCAACAGTAGGCGTCAGTTCAACCTACAGTTTCGATGAAACTCAATATCAGAACCAGATAGTTAGAGGCTGTCAAATTTCATATTATATATATTCTTTTTTGCCTGGACTAATTTTATTTTGTAGAAAATAAAGGGCTAGAAAAAGATGGTCCGGGAACTCGGAGCAAGTCTGGGCCCTCGAAGTCAGTCCGGGCACCCAGAAATAAAAAATTATCTACAAGCTGATGTGGCGCACGTCGGTTGGCCGAACCACGTGGTCCAGGCGCTCGGAATGGTTCTAGGCTCCCGGAATTGCCTATAACAGCAAGCTTCGACCAAGAGCTTTACAACAACATTCTAAACAAGTTTCGCTTCTTCGAGCTGCTCAAACAACACCTACTCGATGCTCGAAAGCTGCCCCGAAGACGATTGCGCTAAGGATTCAACTCTCCAAGTCGTCGATATTGTTTTATTTTGAAGTTTCTTGTACTTCAACTGAAAATATTATTGTAAGCTTTGATTAATTAATGATTGCCCATCGAAAACACTTTCACGTGTGGGCCTTGGAGTAGGAGATATCAAAGGCTCTAAACCAAATAAATCTTGGTGTACTTTCACTTATCTCTGTCTTCTCATTATTCCACTACATTTTTACTCGATTGTTTTACAACGAACGAATTAGCCATGAGCGCTATTCACCCCCCCCCCCCCTCTAGCGCGCAATGATCTTACAATTGGTATCAGAGCCAGGTTACTCTGAATTGGTGAAACAATCAATCGAGCAAGGGGGGTTCCTTTTTGAAAGATAAATAGATATCTTTTGTTTTCAAAATAAATCCTTATTCCTTTCATTTTTTCCCTCCAAAACTATTTTTGAAAATTTTATTTTCATCTTTTCATCATTGGTCAGTATTGACAAATTATTGCATTTGCCAAAATTTGTAATAATATTTATTAAAAAGTTTAATATTTTTTTATTATTTTTTTCAAAATTATTGAAATAATATTTTTATTTTTTTTCTCCCACACTATTAATCCAAGACAAAGTCTTAGAACATTGGTTATTATTTTTTTGTGTGCAAGATTCTTATTTTAATGGCCTACCAAGATGGGTATAGCACCGCAAGCCTACCACTTTTGTCTAACAAAAATTTTAGATACTGGAAAGACCAAATGGAGCACTAACTGAAGACCGAAGTGGAGATATGAACCATAGTCCAGATCGGATTTATACTCCCCACCGAAGAAGGTGTGCCCATTGGTTGTGACAAGTGGGATGCACAAACAATAAGAAAAAATCAAGGCAAATGCAAAAGCAACATGTACTCTCCTATGCGAACTAACAAATTCAGAGCTTGATTGAGTTGGAAAGTTCAACAATGATAAGGAGCTTTCGGAGAAATTGATCAAGATTCATGAGATTCCTTCAGATCCAGAAGACCAAGTTGAACCTGAGTTTGAATCTGAGTATGAATCTCCAGAGTCAATCTCTGAACCAGATTCAGAAGAATTGGATCAGACCAATTTCGTAGCACTGATGGCCAAAGAAGAGATAGCAGAATCTGAGTCTAAATATGAGATGGCAATAGTCATGGGGGAGAATCCTATCGTGGATCTAAAAGGTAAAATTGTAAATTCAAATTTTAAATTTTACATAACTTGTTTTAAGTGTATGGAGAGAGGGCACTATAGAAACCAATGCCTTACTCAAATGATTCAGCCAGCACAACCAGAGGAAAAGGAGAAATCGATCCGGAGAGGGAAGAAGCACATTAAATGCTCCAAGTGCAAACGAATGGGTCACTACAAAAGTCAATGTCCAGAAAGAAGACCCAAGAATCTAGGGGAAGAAATCAAGGTAAGTAAATTTACATTACATGAAAATCTAATTTTTGCAACACATGTATGTACCCTAACTAATCCTGCTTGCTCTAGTATAAATTTCTCTTCAAAATTAGATATGCATGCTAATAATGCAATGAATAAAGTTGATTCAAATAAGAATAACTCAAATTTGTTTAATAAAAATAAGAAAATAACTCATAGAAAATTAGAAATATAAAATAATATTTTAAAAGATAAAATTGATAAATTAGAAAAGATTGTTAATAATTTAACCAAATCACAAAATCTATTCTTGGATTACAAGTCTAAGGTGAAACTTAAAATCTACAAACCAAGCTATAATCAAGTGTCTTTTAATTATGAAACCAATCAATAAATACTAAATTAATTGGTAAACTTAAAACTCAATGTAAAGGTTAACTTAAAATTATAATTTGTTAACTTAACTAATAAATGCATGATTTGTTTGATCCATGCATAATTACCAGGAATATGCATATAAGTAATTATTTGATAAATGTCATTCATGACTACTAATTGCTTAATCTAGATTAGGATAGATAAGGACTTAGGCTTGATCGACACTTGACTAGTTAGACCAAGGATTTTCAGAAAGGAAATTAAATATTTAATTTCTTTAAAACGCTTTGTCTAAAAGTGGTGGATGACCCCATATCCAAGAAGACCTAATACCTCGTCATAGCTTAGAAGTCAATTATTAAAATAAATATTTAATTAACTTACTGTTAAACATTAGTTTAACTCAAATGTTGATGAATCCTTAGATTGAACTTTAAATTGAAGATTAAATTACCCATCTCGCAAAACTATTAAGGTTCCCTAACTGAAAATCTAGAAAAGGGTGAGATGGACCTATATTTAAAATATAAAGTAGTTAAACAAACAAAAATTAATTAACTCAATTAAGTTAACTAAAAATTAATTCAATTAAACTAAGCCATTTTAATTAATAATTAATTTTCAAATATTAAATATTTTCAAATCATAATTAAATTTAGTTAATTTCAAATCATAATTATTTTCCAAAATGTTAATTATTTTTAAATCAAAATTAAATTATAATTATTTTCAAATCATAATTATTTTTCAAAAGTTAATTAGTTGCAAATCATAATTAATTTCAATTAATTCTAAAATCCTTAATCAATGTAAATTATTTAATTTTCAAAATCTTAATCATAATTATTTTTAAATATTATTTAAAAAATTTTAAAATTCAAAATTTAACGTAAATGGTTTCAAATTCAAACTTAATTATTATTAAACTCAAATTTAAAATATTTTTGTCTTCACCATTTTAAAATCTTCAAATTCAAACTTATATTTTAAAATCTCAAATTTAGTATATTTAAAATCAAAATTTAACATAAAATATTTTTAAAATATACTTCAATATCATAAATAATTTTCAAAGTTAAAGATAAAATCAACATAAATTAACTCCGTCTCACATGTACTCATAAGCTGAACATGCTTGATAACATAGAATGAGTGAGATGGAAAATCAGGAAAATAAATAATTATTTTTATATTTTTTATTTACATGCTAGGATTCTAGGACCCTCAAATATTTTTGGCATTAATTAAGTGGGAGTGAAAGTAAGGATAAGGCATTAAATTTTTTAAAACATTATTTTTCAAGATTTCAAGGTTTTTTTAAAAAAAATAAAGGAGTTAATCATTCTTTCTCAAAATTTCAATGTTAAATTTTTTGATTAAAAAAATTCAAAATATTTTTGAAAAAGGAAGTTTAGTTTTCTTGTTTAACTATTTTTAAAAATAAACCTTATTTGAAAAAGCAAGTTTAAATATTTTTGAATAAGTTTTTGAAAAAAGTACATTTAACTATGTTCTTATCCAAACTTTATAAAGCTAAAGTACTTAATAAAGATTTTGTCCAAATTTGTTTCTAGAAAGATAAGTATTTAATAAAGTTTTTTTTTTTGAAGCGGGAAGCATCCGACGATCGAACCTGAGTTTTGATAATGGAAAAGGATTCAAAGTTAAGGTTATTTTTGATCTAACATGTTTGAATGAGATTGCAGGAAAGTCCTACATGTACTTAGGTAAAAGTCTTACCTGCGGTTAGGTAGGTGGAAAATCGTAGGGGGTGGTAACCCTAGGTCCTAGGGGATGGTAACTCTAGGTGAAAAAAAGTCCTAGCTGTGGTTAGGAAAAGGGAAAACCCTAGGGGGCGGTAACCCTAGGTCCTATGGGGTGGTAACCCTAGGTGGAAAGCCTTGGCGGGTCGAGGTCTCCCGGCAAAAGTCCTAGAGTCGGAAACTCTAGGTGAAATTCCCGGTGTCGCAGATCAGGTGGAAAGAATGGTTGGGTCGTGGAGCGGACATCCAGCAGAAAGACCTGAAGACTCGGGAACTGAGCAAAATTCCAGTTGATCTAGAGGATCAAACTGGCAACAGGTTGTTAGGATTTAAGGCCGCAAAAACTACCTTTTTGCGTTGCGAAAACCTCGAATCTCCCATGCCACCGAATCCGTGCGAAGTTTATAAACAAAATTTCATGTACGAGTTTGCTAAAGCCTAGATCTACACTAGATCTATAAAGGAGAAGAGTTTACCCTTGATGCGAATCCCTTCGCAATCCCGCTCGTCCAAGGTTCGTCGCCGGATTACGAGAGTGTCAAAATAGACACTCCTCTATGTGTATCCACACAAGCAAGAGATGGAGAGACCAAACAAAAGGTGTGCTAGGGAGAGAAGAGAAGAGCTTGAGGAAGAAGATGACTTGAATGAAAATCAATTCAAGGTTGTAACTACACTTAAGTGGCCGACCACCTTTGAAAAGGTTTATATACTCCATGGAATTTCAAAAGTCAAAAACTCTTGATCTCCCTCATGAGGTGGCACACACATGTGCTAGCCTTGATGATGTGGAGCATCACCATTGGCCCACTTAATGCCAACTCACCAATGAGGTGGCAAATGGTCAAGTCAAACTTGACCCTTCTTCTTCCTCTCAAGTCAAGTCAAACTTGACCACTTCTCTCCCTTGGTTGATCTAATCTAACTATTGGTTCAAGTCAATTATAATTTAATGAATCTCTATTCATTGAATTAAATTAATTAAATGAGTCTAAGTCCAAATTAGACTCACTTAACACATGAATCAAATTGAGTCCAACTCAATTAGCCTAACTTAGATTACTCTTAATCCAATTTTGTTCATCACATGAACCTAATCCTTTAGGTTCATCAAATGAACCTAATCTCCATCTAATTGCCCTTTGTGTGTGACCCTATAGGTTCTTGTAACGTTGGCAATGCTCCTAAACCCTTTTAGAAGCATAAGTAATGAGCGGTATCTAGCAACACATCATTACTACCCAAGTTACAAGAATGTTGAGATCCAACATTACCTTGTGACTACTAATTGTGACTTCTCACAATATATGACAAGTGTCCTTCTATCCTAGACATCTAGATTGATCAATATGAGGCATAGACCGTGTCATCCTCTAATCAATCTAAATCTTGAACTCCAAGTAGACTAACTCGATCAAATGAGCTCAATATCTTATATTGACTCATTTGGGCATGGCCATGCACTTAGTAGTCTCACTCTATCAAGAATATCGATGTCTCTCCCGTCATATAGGAGGGATAGATCCCATCTACATCACTCACATCCCTCCGCATAATTTGTTACATACCCAGTAATCGCCTTTATAGTCCACCCAGTTATGGGTGACGTTTGACGAAGCCAAAGTACGTAACTCCTTATGTAGGGAACCATGGTGACTTCAGGTCCAAGAACTAGTAGTCATACTAATAGCCACATGATAAAGTATATGACACTCATATAACGATCCATGATACTTTCTCATGGCGGGTCATTCAGTATACATTCTCCAATGTATACCCATGTGTCAACTTGATATCTCTATATCCATGACTTGTGAGATCAAGTCATCAAGTTGACCTACATGCTAGTCTCGTTGCATTAACATTATCCTTGAATGTTAATACTCGACTAGGAATGATTAAGAGTAGTGTTCCTTATATCATCTCACTATCAGTTCAACTAACCGATTGATATAGGTAAGAACGCTCTACTCAAGCATGCTATTATACTTAATTATTTGGCACCAACACAAGTAAGTATAATAACCAAAACAAATGCCTTTATTTATATACAAGAATATGATACAATGAGTCCATTCAACAATCATCAAATGATTGGCTCTAGGGCTCTAACTAACAATCTCCCACTAGCACTAGTGCCAATCAGTGTAGGCTCTAAGGCCTAATGACCTAGTGTGACCATCATACTTTCTCTGTGCCAAAGCCTTGGTCAAGGGATCTGCAATGTTAGCCTCTGTGGGTACTCTGTAAATCTTCACATCTCCTCTATCGATGATCTCTCGAATGAGATGGAAGCGCCATAGTATGTGTTTGGTCCGCTGGGGTGAGCGAGGTTCCTTAGCCTGTGCAATTGCTCCATTGTTGTCACAATAGAGCTCAATAGGGTCAGCGATGCTAGGAACCACCACAAGTTCAGTGATGAACTTGCGGATCCAAACTACCTCCTTTGTTGCTTCTGATGCAGCAATATACTCAGCCTCTATTGTAGAATCAGCAACTGTGTCCTGCTTCGAACTCTTCCAGCTCACAACACCACCATTTATGCAAAACACGAACCCTGACTGCGATCGATAATCATCCTGGTCGGTCTGGAAGCTGGCATCACTGTAACCCTTTACAGCTAGCTCGTCATCGCCTCCATATATCAAGAAATATTCTTTAGTCCTTCTTAAGTACTTAAGAATATTCTTGACCGCTATCCAGAGACTTTCACCTGGGTCTGACTGGTATCTGCTCGTCATGCTCAAAGCATACGAGATATCACGACGAGTACATAGCATGGCATACATGATAGATCCTATAGCTGAGGCATAAGGGATCTGATCCATGCGGTCTCTCTCCTCTCTAGAAGAGGGACCTTGAGTCTTCGAAAGGCTCACGCTATGTGACATCGGCAGAAATCCCTTCTTGAAGTTCTGCATGGAAAACCGTAGGTGTACCTTGTCAATATATGTACTCTTACTTAGGCCAAGCAACCTCTTAGATCTATCTCTATAGATCTGTATGCCTAGAATGAGGGATGCTTCACCTAAGTCCTTCATTGAGAAACAAGTCCCTAGCCAAGTCTTGACAGATTGTAGCAAAGTGATGTCTTTCCCAATGAGTAGTTTGTCATCTACATACAATATAAGGAAGACAACTGTGCTCTCAACAACCTTCTTGTAGACACAAGGTTCATCTTCATTTTTGATGAAACCAAACTGTTGGATTACATCATTGAATCGAAGATTCCAGCTCCGAGAAACTTGCTTTAGTCCATAAATGGACCTATGCAGCTTGCATACTCTGCTAGTATGTTGTGGATCTACAAAACCCTCAGGTTGTGTCTGTTGGAGTGTATACTGAAAGTCTAAGCTTTGTAAACATTCATTATGAATAAAGAATCACATTTGGTCAAATTGTCTACATTTGTTTGTAGTTGTTCATTTAATTTATATTGTAGATAACATAGTATGTGGTGTCACATGCAGAAGATGATGTTATCAGTACCTTATGAATTATAAACAGTAGCTCACGACCAAAATGGAAAGGAACAAACCATTAGAAGGTCGTAGTGTAATTAGGTATTAGTTTATCTTGACTATATAATTACACTAGTACACTTAGAGTGTATTGAGTAGGACCATTTGAGGTCGTTTCTTTTATACTGACTTTATAAAGGAACAAAGACCTCAGTTATTATGGAAGTGTGCGCTCTTAATCCTAATATAATAACAAGCATATATATTTGATATTTATTTCTTTAATTTATCAATGGGTGAGATTTAGATCGATGAATCAATAAACCCGATAAGTTGGGAAATGATATCACTTATAGTGTGTGTTGTTAATTATAGAAGAAAACTGTGTCCTAGAGATACTAGGTTGATAATGTCCCCAAGAGGAGCTCATAAAGATTGTCATGTTAAACCCTGTAGGTGGACTTAGTTCGACATGACAATAAGGTTGAGTGGTACTACTCTTGGACTTAGATATTAATTAAATGAGTTGTCAGTAACTCACTTAATTAATGGACATTCGATATCTTAAACACAGGGAGACTAACACACTCATAATAAGAAGGAGCCCAAAAATGTAATTTGGGATTGGTGCGGTAATTCAATGATAGTTCTCTAGTTGAATGAATTATCATTGATAAAATTAAGTTGTGTGTTCGGGGCGAACACGGGATGCTTAATTTTATCGGGAGACCAAAACCAATTCCTCCTCTCGGTCCCTATCGTAGCCTCTTATTTATAGAGTTCTATACCCACCTATACCCACCTTCTATACCCACCCAATGGGGGCCGGCCAAGCTAGCTTGGGAACCAAGCTAGGGCCGACCTAGGTATAAAATTGGGTGGCCGGCCCTAGCTTGAACCCAAGCTAGTAGGGCCGGCCAAATTAAATTAAAAAAGAAATTTAATTTTAATTTTTATTATGTGGAAGATATAATTTATTAAAGAGAATTAAAATTAAAATATCTCTCTTGTAAAAGATCTACAAAAGATTAAAGAAAGAGATTAGATCTCTTTCCTTATTCGTAGATTGGAGAGATGTTTTATTTTCTCTTTAAAAATTATTCACATGTTGATAAAATTAAAATTATAGAAATTTTCTTTTATCAACCATAAAGAGATTTTAAAGAGAAATTTTATTTTTTAAAATTTCTGGAAACAAATTAGGAAGTTTTAATTGTTGATTAAAACTTGTTCAATTTGTTCTCCAATGATGTGGCCGGCCATGAGATTGTAATTGGGGAAATTTTATTTTATTTTTCTCAATTAAATCATGTCAAGGAAATTGAGGAAATTTTATTGTAATTAAATTTCCTAATTTGCCTAGGCCAAGGAATATAAAAGAAGGGGTGAGGGTGTCTTCATGAGATACAACCTTATTATTTCTCTCCCTCTTTTGTTCATTGGTGTGGCCGGCCATCCTCTCCCTCTCTTCCTCTTGTGGTGGCCAAATCTCCCTCTTCCATTGGAGCTCTTGTGGTGGCCGGATACTACTCGGAGAAGAAGAAGAAGAAGGAGAGAAAGCTAGCATCTCTTGGAGCTTGGTTAGTATTTTGGTTTTCCTCCTTGGTGAAGTTTTTCCTTTGTGGCCGAACCTTGCTTGGAGGAGAAGAAGGTGGTTGGTGGTTTCTCATCTCGGTAGATCGTTGCCCACACAACGTCCGCGGTTAGAAGAGGAATACGATAGAAGATCAAGAGGTTTTTCTACAAGGTATAACTAGTAATTTTTCTTTCCGCATTATACTAGTTATTTATGGAAATAATACCAAATACAAGAGGCTTACGTTCTAGAATTTCGAATATGTTTTTCGATGTTGTGTTCTTTTGTTTTTTCTTTCCTTGTGATTTGATTGTTCCTTTTTGTTTACCTAAAGTTATTTTAGGAAATTAAATATTAGATTTCTATAAAAGGTTTTGTCTAGTCGGTGGTGGTTGCTCCCATATCCAAGAAGGCCATGTGCCTCGCCACGTCAGTACTGGGAACCAATTATGGAAATTAATATTTAATGGAATTAATAACTTAAGGAGACTTGGGTCGAACGTGTTAAGTTCCGCAGGAGATCCAAGTCAAAACCTAAAAGAACAAATAGATTAAGTTTTGGATCAAACGTGTTAAGTTCTGCAGGCGATCCAAAATTTAATTTAAAAGAACACATGGTAGCTAGGAAAAAGGTTCAGACATTTGTACAAAATTTTTGTACAGTGGAACCTATAGGTTTTCCGAGTAGCAACCAACAATTGGTATCAGAGCTAGGGTTTTGCCTCTGTGTATTTGGTATTTAGTTTAATTATGCACATGTCATACATAATTTAGGTAGGATAATAGTAGGATGTGCTAACTTTGTGGATGCAGGATCCAACAATTATGGCTTTTAGTTATTATGTGTGTGATTGGACCCTTGGACATGTCAAGGGCATTTATTTGTGTGTGCATGATTGTATTAAAATACAGCAGGAGCTGTATTTAGTTTTATTAGGATTTTATTTTTGATCTAGATACATGTACATTCCTTTTATGGAATATAGGATCAAAATGTAAAATTCTATTTATGTCGCGGATCGATTCTTGCAAAGCGTGGAACCTTCTAAGGGCCAGAGGCGCAGCGGAACTAGGAGCAAGATGGATGCGACAGCTAGACCCAGTGGCGGTGGCCAAATATGGCAGCAGCTTGGGATGACAACACACGGAGGAAAATAAGAGATAAAAGCCATAATAGTTGAAAATTAAAATTTTCCATTTATTGCTTTTATATTATGTTGTGTGTGAATGTTAGTTTACAAGTTTTAGTAGGCTAGCATAGTTAAAATTCCTCATTTATAAATAACTAAGTGGGAGAGGGATTTTAAGTAAATCCCATGGTCTCCATTATTGGTTTGTAAGTGATGCAAACAAGCTTGCGCGTTGGCTCTGAGTGCCTTCCTCCATAACGGATGAGCTTGTTTGCGGATCACTAGAACAGACTTCCATTTTTGGATGACTATAGGAAGTTAATTAAGAGCGTGTGATCTTCCCCAACGGAAGGGGCATAATCTTATTAATGGACTTAGTGTCAAGTAATGGTATACACTTAGACACATCTAATAGTATCCTCCCCATCGGAGTCACTGCTATTATTTGTGTGACCAAATGATACCAACTATTAATTTTATTTGTCAAAAGTTAGGTTGACAAGATAATAAAATTAATGGGTTAAAACCCTTCTTTTACAAATGTTGAATTTGTATACGTCCACACTAACGTGGCATACAAAATTCACGGTGTTATGAGGTGTTGGTTAATTTAAAATAGTATTGTTTGAGGAATCAATATTATTCTAAATTTAGAGTTCTGACCAAAAGTTATTTGTGATTCTTAGGATGACTTTCAACCCACTGTCCATCATACTTCAACAGAATAGACTTACTGGACCTAATTACATAGATTGGAAAAGGAACCTGGACATTGTTCTGACTGCTGAAAGCTACAAATTTGTACTGACTGAACCTTGTCCTGATGCACCCACTGGTGAATCTACCCAAGAGGAGATTGAATATCATAAGAGATGGGTAAAGGCAGATGAGATGGCGCGGTGTTACATATTGGCTTCAATGTCAAATGTATTGCAACATCAGCATCAAGATTTACCAACAGCTTATGATATTATGAACAATCTCAAGGAACTCTTTGGTCATCAGGATAGGGCTTCTAGACAAGAATCTATGAGAAAGATAATGACAGCCACCATCCAAGAGGGTACTCCTGTAAGGGATCATATCCTAAAGATGATGGCTTATCTGAACGAGATACAGATCCTTGGAGGAGAAATTGATGGGGAAACACAGATCGATATGATCCTCCAAACGCTACCTAGAAGTTTTGAGCAGTTCCGCCTGAACTATAATATGAATAAAAGGATTTATTCATTAGGGGAACTACTGACAGAACTTTAAGCAGCAGAAGGATTATTTCGTCACAATTCTCAAATTCACTTTGCTGAAAATGGTTCTACTTCTAAACTGAAAGGAAAGAAGAAGAAGAAACAAGCTGGCTCAGTAAAGAAAGTGAATAAATCTCAGAGTACAGGATTTAAAGCTGGAGTGAAGAAGCCAAAGGGCAAATGCTTCATCTGCAAGCAGGCAGGACATTGGAAGGCGGACTGTCCTCGTAGAAATCAAAACAAAGGTATATCTCATGCTCTAGTTATTGAAACATGTTTAGCGGTGTTATCTACCAGCACCTGGTGTGTAGATACAGGAGCCACTGATCATGTCTGCAATTCTCTGCAGGGGTTCCAGGAAACCCGATGACTATCTGAAGGAGAGATTACCGTCTACATGGGCAATGCTACTAAGGTGGCAGCTGTTGCAGTGGGAGACGTCTACTTATCTTTTAGTAGAAATAGAAATTTGATTTTAAGAAATTGTCTTTATGTACCCAGTTTTAGAAAGAATTTAATTTCAGTTTCTAATCTGTTTTTAGATGGATATTCAGTTTCCTTTAGTAACGATGTAGTTATTAAAAGAAATAAAGTGATTATCTGTTCTGGTGCATTAGTTGGCAATTTGTATACTTTAAATCCAATTTCTTCCACAAAGCAAAACATGGAAATTTATAACTCATCTTCTAATTCTAATAAGAGAAAAGAACCTTCGGAAATGAACCAAGCATATCTTTGGCATCTAAGGCTTGGTCATATTAACTTAAGTCGGATTCAGAGGCTTATAGCCGATGGACTTTTGAGTTCATTAGAGTTGGAAAATTTTCCAACTTGTGAATCATGCTTAGAAGGTAAAATGACCAAAAGGCTGTTCAAGGCCAAGGGGTATAGAGGCAAAGAAGTGTTAGACTTGGTTCACTCTGATTTGTGTGGTCCTATGTCTGTCCAGGCAAGAGGAGGTTTTGAATACTTTGTCTCTTTTATAGACGATTATTCAAGATACGGATACATTTACCTAATGCGCCGCAAGTCCGAGTGCTTTGATAAGTTCAAAGAATACAAGGTTGATGTGGAGAAACGACTAGGTAAAAGTATCAAGACACTACGGTCTGATCGTGGTGGCGAATACCTCTTAGGAGAGTTTAGGAATTACTTATCAGAGGCTGGGATTCAATCCCAGTTGTCTGCACCTGGTACACCCCAACAGAATGGTGTAGCAGAACGAAGGAATAGGACTCTTATGGAGATGGTTAGATCGATGATGAGTTATTCAGAATTACCAAATTCGTTTTGGGGATATGCTCTGGAAACAGAAGATTCTGAACTTAGTACCTTCTAAATCAGTTTCTTCTACTCCCATAGAATTGTGGAATGGGCGAAAACCCAGTCTAAGACATATTCGGATTTGGGGTAGTCCAGCACATGTGCTGAAACCAGATGCTGATAAGTTAGAATCCCGTACAGAAGTTCACGTGTTTGTAGGATATCCCAAAGGAACGAAAGGTGGTTTATTTTATAGTCCTAAAGACCAGAAGGTCATTGTTAGCACCAATGCCCAGTTTTTAGAAGAAGACTATATAATGGATCACAAGCCCAGTAGTAAAGTTGTTTTAGAATAACTAAGAGAGGACACGTCTACTTTAGTACCAACAGTACAAGATGTAGTACCACAAGAGACTGCAACACGTGTCACACATGATACACAACCACAGTCAGTGCCTCGTCATAGTGGGAGGGTTGTAAGGCAGCCTGAGAGATTCATGTTTTTGGGAGAGTGTTCGAACTTGATCCCGGGTAAACATGAACCTGATCCCCGAACATATGACGAAGCACTTCAAGATATAGATGCAGCATCTTGGCAAAAGGCGATGAATTCTGAAATAGAGTCTATGTACTCTAATAAGGTCTGGGAGCTTGTAGAACCACCTAATGGTGTAAAAGCCGTTGGATGCAAGTGGATCTACAAAAGGAAAAGAGGGACAGACGGGAAGGTAGACACCTTCAAAGCTAGGCTTGTTGCGAAAGGGTACACTCAGAAAGAGGGAATCGATTATGAGGAGACTTTTTCACCGGTGGCCATGCTTAAGTCTATCCGGATACTCTTATCTATTGCTGCTCATATGGATTATGAGATTTGGCAAATGGATGTCAAGACAGCTTTCCTAAATGGAAGTCTTGAAGAGAACATCCATATGAAGCAACCAGAAGGGTTCATTGAAAAAGGCAAAGAGCATCTAGTGTGCAAGCTCAATCGGTCCATTTATGGACTGAAGCAAGCTTCAAGGTCTTGGAACATCCGGTTTAATGAAGTAATCCAGTCATATAGATTTATTCAAAGTCTGGATGAGTCTTGTGCATATAAGAAGTGTAACGGAAACGTGGTGGTATTTCTTGTACTATACGTAGATGATATTTTGTTAATTAGCAACAATGTCAAGGTATTATCAGACGTAAGGGTATGGTTGTCCAAGCAATTTGATATGAAGGACTTAGGAGATTGTGCACACATTCTTGGGATCAAAGTTATAAGGGATCGAAAGAAAAGAATGTTGTGTCTGTCCCAAGCTTCATATATAGATACAATCCTTGCTCGTTTTAGCATGCAGGATTCCAAGAAAGGTTTCTTACCTTTTAGACATGGAGTAGCTCTATCTAAAGAGATGTCTCCGAAGACATCAAAAGAGATAGAGGACATGAAAGCAGTTCCTTATGCTTCGGCTGTAGGAAGTCTAATGTATGCAATGCTATGTACGAGACCTGATATCTGTTTTACCGTGGGCATAGTCAGCAGATATCAGAGTAACCCTGGACAAGGACATTGGACTGTGGTAAAGCATATATTAAAGTACCTGAGAAGGACTAGAGATTATATGCTAGTTTACCAAGCAGACGATCTGCTCCCTGTGGGTTACACGGATTCAGATTTCCAATCAGATAGGATAACAGTAAGTCTACATCAGGCTATGTGTTTACTTTAGGAGGTGGAGCTACTTCATGGAGGAGTGTTAAGCAGAAATCCGTTTCGGACTCAACCATGGAAGCTGAGTATGTAGCAGCCTCTGAGGCAGCTAAAGAAGCAGTATGGCTCAAGAACTTTCTAATGGACTTTGATGTGATTCCTGGTTTGCCCAAAATCATCACAATTTATTGTGATAATAGCGGTGCAGTTGCAAACTCGAAGGAACCACGAGCTCATAAGGCAAGTAAACATATAGAGCGCAAGTACCACCTGATACGAGATATCGTGAAGCGAGGAGAAGTTGTCATCGCCAAGATTGCATCAGCGGATAACCTGGCAGATCCTTTCACTAAGGCCCTTCCGGCGAAAGCTTTCGATCTGCATGTGGAGGGAATGGGAATCAGATGTATGGTAGAAGATATGGCAGCTTAGTCATTAGTATAAGTGGGAGATTGTTGGAGTGTATACTGAAAGTCTAAGCTTTGTAAACATTCATTATGAATAAAGAATCACATTTGGTCAAATTGTCTACATTTGTTTGTAGTTGTTTATTTAATTTATATTGTAGATAACATAGTATGTGGTGTCACATGAAGAAGATGATGTTATCAGTACCTTATGAATTATAAACAGTAGCTCACGACCAAAATGGAAAGGAACAAACCATTAGAAGGTCGTAGTGTAATTAGGTATTAGTTTATCTTGACTATATAATTACACTAGTACACTTAGTGTGTATTGAGTAGGACCATTTGAGGTCGTTTCTTTTATACTGACTTTATAAAGGAACAAAGACCTCAGTTATTATGGAAGTGTGTGCTCTTAATCCTAATAAAATAACAAGCATATATATTTGATATTTATTTCTTTAATTTATCAATGGGTGAGATTTAAATCGATGAATCAATAAACCCGATAAGTTGGGAAATGATATCACTTATAGTGTGTATTGTTGATTATAGAAGGAAACTGTGTCCTAGAGATACTAGGTTGATAATGTCCCCAAGAGGAGCTCATAAAGATTGTCATGTTAAACCCTGCAGGTGGACTTAGTCCGACATGACAATAAGGTTGAGTGGTACTACTCTTGGAATTATATATTAATTAAATGAGTTGTCAGTAACTCACTTAATTAATGGACATTCGATATCTTAAACACAGGGAGACTAACACACTCATAATAAGAAGGAGCCCAAAAATGTAATTTGGGATTGGTGCGGTAATTCAATGATAGTTCTTTAGTGGAATGAATTATCATTGATAAAAATAAGTTGTGTGTTCGGGGCGAACACGGGATGCTTAATTTTATCGGGAGATCAAAACTAATTCCTCCTCTCGGTCCCTATCGTAGCCTCTTATTTATAGAGTTCTATACCCACCTTTACCCACCTTCTATACCCACCCAATGGGGGCCGGCCAAGCTAGCTAGGGAACCAAGCTAGGGCCGGCCTAGGTATAAAATTGGTTGAACCCAAGCTAGTAGGGCCGGCCAAATTAAATTAAAAAAGAAATTTAATTTTAATTTTTATTATGTGGAAGATATAATTTATTAAAGAGAATTAAAATTAAAATATCTCTCTTGTAAAAGATCTACAAAAGATTAAAGAAAGATATTAGATCTCTTTCCTTATTTGTAGATTGAAGTGATGTTTTATTTTCTCTTTAAAAATTATTCACATGTTGATAAAATTAAAATTATAGAAATTTCCTTTTATCAACCATGAAGAGATTTTAAAGAGAAATTTTATTTTTTAAAATTTTCGGAAACAAATTAGGAAGTTTTAATTGTTGATTAAAACTTGTCCAATTTGTTCTCCAATGATGTGGCCGGCCATGAGATTGTAATTGGGGAAATTTTATTTTATTTTTCTCAATTAAATCATGTCAAGGAAATTGAGGAAATTTTATTGTAATTAAATTTCCTAATTTGCCTAGGCCAAGAAATATAAAAGAAGGGGTGAGGGTGCCTTCATGAGATACAACCCTTATTATTTCTCTCCCTCTTTTGTTCCTTGGTGTGGCCGGCCATCCTCTCCCTCTCTTCCTCTTGTGGTGGCCGAATCTCCCTCTTCCATTGGAGCTCTTGTGGTGGCCGGATACTACTCGGAGAAGAAGAAGAAGAAGGAGAGAAAGCTAGCATCTCTTGGAGCTTGGTTAGTATTTTGGTTTTCCTCCTTGGTGAAGTTTTTCCTTTGTGGCCGAACCTTGCTTGGAGGAGAAGAAGGTGGTTGGTGGTTTCTCATCTCGGTAGATCGTTGCCCACACAACATCCGAGGTTAGAAGAGGAATACGATAGAAGATCAAGAGGTTTTTCTACAAGGTATAACTAGTAATTTTTCTTTCCGCATCATACTAGTTATTTATGGAAATAATACCAAATACAAGAGGCTTACGTTCTAGAATTTCGAATATGTTTTTCGATGTTGTGTTCTTTTGTTTTTTCTTTTCCTTGTGATTTGATTGTTCCTTTTGGTTAACCTAAAGTTATTTTAGGAAATTAAATATTAGATTTCTATAAAAGGTTTTGTCTAGTCGGTTGTGGTTGCTCCCATATCCAAGAAGGTCATGTGCCTCGCCACGTCAGTACTGGGAACCAATTATGGAAATTATTATTTAATGGAATTAATAACTTAAGGAGACTTGGGTCGAACGTGTTAAGTTCCGCAGGAGATCCAAGTCAAAACCTAAAAGAACAAATAGATTAAGTTTTGGATCAAACGTGTTAAGTTCTGCAGGCGATCCAAAATTTAATTTAAAAGAACACATGGTAGCTAGGAAAAAGGTTTAGACCTTTGTACAAAATTTTTGTACAGTAGAACCTATAGGTTTTCCGAGTAGCAACCAATAGTGTCAGGTACACATCCTCGAGCAGGTTTCCATTTAGAAACGCGCTTATGACATCCATCTGCCATATCTCATAGTCATGGTATGCTGCAATAGCAAGCATGATCCGAATGGATTTAAACATCGCTACTGGAGAAAAGGTTTCATCATAGTCAATACCATGAATCTGCTTGAAACCTTTAGCTACCAAGCGACCATTATAGATAAGTCCATCCATGTCAGTCTTTCTCTTAAAGACCCACGTACACCCTATGGGTTTTACGCCCTCAGGTGGATCAACCAAAGTCCATACTTGGTTAGTGTACATGGATTCCATCTCGGATCTCATGGCCTCTAGCCATTTCTCGGAATTTGTTCTCATCACAGCTTCCTGATAGGAGGTGGGCTCATACTCTATGAGTACAACGTCATCATGGTCAGACAAGAGAAATGAATATCTCTCAGGCTGACGACGTACCCTATCAGACCTGCAAAGAGGTATGTCTACTTGAACTGGTTGTTGTTCCTCAACTTCTTGTGGAACAACATCATCCACAACACTTTGTGGTTCCAGTTCAACTTCCATCGAGGCTTCAGTGCTATTGTTCACTTCTTGAACTTCTTCAAGATCGAATGTACTCCCACTAGTCTTTCTAGAAACAAAATCCCTTTCTAGAAATACCCCAGTCTTAGCCACAACTACCTTGTGTTGACTAGGAACGTAGAAGTAATATCCCTTCATTTCCTTGGGATATCCAATGAAATAGCACTTGTCAGATTTGGGTCCCAATTTGTTCGAGACTTGACGTCTAACGTATGCCTCACAACCCCAAATCCTCATAAAAGACACTTGGGCATCTCTCCCAGTCCATATCCTATATGGTGTCTTTATCACAGCCTTGGATGGAACTCGGTTGAGATTGAAGGCTGCTGTGTCTAGAGCATAGCCCCAAAGGAATGTAGGAAGATCTGTGTGACTCATCATAGACCGTACCATATCTAATAAGGTACGATTACTCCTTTCGGATACACCATTCCACTGTGGTGTTCCAGGAGGAGTGAGTTGGGATAGAATCCCATACTCAGCTAGATAGTCACGAAACTCATGGCTAAGTTATTCCCCACCTAGATCTGATCGAAGTATCTTAATACTCTTGCCAAGCTAGTTTTGTGCTTCATTCTTGAATTCTTTGAACTTTTCAAAGGATTTAGACTTATGTGTCATCAAGTACACATAGCCATATCTACTGAAGTCATCAGTAAATGTAATGAAATACCTATAATCTCCTCTAGCAGCGACATTGAAAGGGCCACATACATCATTATGTATAAGACCTAACAAGTCAGTCGCTCTCTCACTGTGTCCACTAAAAGGGGTCTTGGTCATCTTACCTAGTAGGCATGACTCGCATGTCACATATGATTCAAAATCAAATGAGTCCAGTAAACCATCTTTATGGAGCTGGGATAAGCGTTTGTCATTTATATGACCTAAGCGACAGTGCCAGAGATAGGTTGGGTTCATGTCATTTGACTTGAACCTCTTGGTACTTATGTTATAGATATGACTCTCAAGGTCTAGAATATAGAGTCCGTTTATCAGAGGTGCACTACAATAGAACATATAATTTAAATAAACTGAACAACATTTGTTATTTATCATAAATGAAAACCCTTTCTTGTCCAAACAAGAAACTGATATAATGTTCTTAGTCAAAGCAGGCACATAATAACAATCATCCAACCCTAATACAAGCCTAGAGGGCAGAGATAGAAAATAAGTCCCTACAGCAACAGCAGCAACCCGTGCTCCATTGCCTACGCGTAGGTCCACCTCGCCCTTCATCAATGCCCTGCTATTTCTCAACGCCTGCACATTAGTACAAATGTGAGAAGCACATCCGATATCTAATACCCATGATGAATAAATAGATAGATTGACTTCTATAACATATATACCTAAAGTGGAAGTCTCACTTCTCTTCTTCTTAAGATCTTCTAGGAAGACTTTGCAGTTCCTCTTCCAGTGCCCGGTCTGACCGCAGTGGAAGCAGGTAGCATCCATGGCGACCCATCCTTTAGGCTTCTGTGCCTTGCCTTTGCCCTTGGCTTGGGACTTTCCCTTGCCTTTAGGCTTGCCCTTGCCCTTGTGTTTCTGAACCATCAGAATAGAGTTGGGCTTAACCTTCTTAAAGTTGAGCTCAGCATTTCGTAACATACTAAGCAGTTCGGGCAGTGACTTGTCAATTTCGTTCATGTTGTAGTTCATGATAAATTGACTGTAGCTCTCTGGCAAAGACTGCAAGATCAGGTCAGTGGCCAGCTCTTGGCCAAGTGGGAATCCCAACCTCTATAGATTCTCTATGTACCCAATCATCTTGAATACATATGGACCTACGGGAGCCCCATCTGACATCTTGCACTGAAATAGTGCCCTTGAGATCTCAAATCTCTCGTGTCGTGCTTGTCCCTGATATAGTTGACGATGATGTTCAACCATATCATAAGCACCCATTAACTCATGTTGCTTCTGAAGCTCAGAGTTCATGGTTGCGAGCATTAGACATGATATATCTAATGCGTCATCTTGATGCTTCTTGTAAGCATCTTTGTCTGCTCGCGTGGCATTGGCAGGTGGAGCCTCCGGAATGGGCTGCTCTAGAACGTACAGTTTATGTTCTTGGGTGAGAACTATTCTCAGATTCTTATACCAGTGCAGGAAATTTGCTCCGTTGAGCTTGTCCTTGTCAAGGATAGAACGCAGAGAGAAGGTGTTCGTGTTTGACGTCATGGTTATCTACAACAGAAAAATATAGAAAAATAAATAAATATCATATTCTATTAATCATTTAATTAGGCATTTAACTAAATAATGCTCCCACTGAATTCTATAATTCATGTGGGACAAGATCCACATCATACTATGCCTTGAGTTAGCTTTGGCTAAATCGCCCAAGACTTAGTATGATCAGTAGGTAACTAATTTACCAATTACATCTCTATGTAACTCTTGTTTATAGGATCAAGATTTCATTTATATTAAAACTCGAGTTAGCTTTGGCTAATACGCCCAAGAGTTAATATAAACGTGATTGTGACCTATATACCAACCATTGGAAAATGCCTATAGTTAAACTTGATCCAATTGAGTTAACTAGTTACTCAATCTAATTGAGTTGTACTCACCCATGCGTTGATAGGCGGGACCAAGATTGTCCCTCCGCACCCTACCAAGATAGTATGCGTTGCTCTGCTTTGGCACATTCAACAACAACATGCGATCGAGGTAGTGATGGGTATCACGGCATGGTAGGCATTTCGAGTTGACGCGATTGAGATCTAATCTAATCGACGAGGTGTATCATATACGCCATTTAGATCTAATCCAAATCGTTAGGGCGCATCATGTACGTGATATAGATCTAATCTAATCGTCAAGGCGCTAATTAACTACTTTACTATCAAGCATCAAATACACACACACAAGCAATTAATTATACTATTTGTGATTAGTCATGGCCCTACTACGATCTTCTCAAGACAATGAGAAGATCGGATGGTCAACCTATAGTCAACAGCTTCTTCAAGCTCCTCCCTTTGACCACCTTGTGTTGCTCGCGCCCTCCTCGTAGCTCCGTCTCAAGTGGACCATCCACCGGCTCATTTTGTGCATTACAAAACGGTGAAACTCGAGTTACATTCGAGTCTAAACTATTTACAAAAAGAATATAAATGAAGCAAGGCACAACGCATAGGTCGCGAATCAAATACAACACGCACAATCGCATGACGACACGTAGGCCGTATTATGAATTACAACACAAATATTCCAATCAAATTGGGTCTTTTTGGGCCATGTGTTAGTTAGAGCCCTAAGCCAATCATTTGATGATTGTTGTATGGACTCATTGTATCATATTCTTGTATAAAAATAAAGACATTTGTTTTAGTTATTATACTTACTTGTATTGGTGCCAAATAATTAAGTATAATAGCGTCCTTGAGTAGAGCGTTCTTACCTATATCAATCGGGTAGTTGTACCGATAGTGAGATGATATAGGGAACACTACTCTTAATCATTCCTAGTCGAGTATTAACATTCAGGGACAATGTTAATGCAACGAGACTAGCATGTAGGTCATCTAGATGACTTGATCTCACAAGTCATGGATATGGAGATATCAAGTTGACACATGGGTATGCATTGGAGAATGTATACTAAATGACCCGCCATGAGAAATTATCATGGATCGTTATATGAGTGTCATATACTTTCTCATGTGGCTATTAGTATGACTACTAGTCCTTGGACCTGAAGTCACCATGGTTCCCTACATAAGGAGTTACTTATTTTGTCTTCGTCAAACGTCACCCGTAACTGGGTGGACTATAAAGGTGATTACTGGGTATGTAAAAAATTATGCGGAGGGATGTGAGTGATGTAGATGGGATCTATCCCTCCTATATGACGGGAGAGACATCGATATTCTTGATAGAGTGAGACCACTAAGTGCATGGTCATGCCCAAATGAGTCAATATGAGATATTGAGCTCATTTGATTGAGTGAGTCTACTTGGAGTTCAAGATTTAGATTGATTAGAGGATGACACGATCTATGCCTCATATTGATCAATCTAGATGTCAAAGATAAAAGGACACTTGTCATATATTGTGAGGAGTCACAATTAGTAGTCACAAGGTGATGTTGGATCTCAACATTCTTGTAACTTGGGTAGTAATGATGTGTTGCTAGATACCGCTCATTACTTATGCTTCTAAATGGTTTTAGGAGCATTGCCAATGTTACAAGAACCTATAGGGTCACACACAAAGGGCAATTAGATGGAGATTAGGTTCATTTGATGAACCTAAATGATTAGGTTCATATGATGAACCAAATTGGATTAAGAGTAATCCAAAGTAGGCTAATTGAGTTGGACTCAATTTGGTTCATGTGTTAAGTGAGTCTAATTTGGACTTAGACTCATTTAATTTATTTAATACAATGAATAGAGATTCATTAAATTAAAATTGACTTGAACCAATGGTTAGATTAGATCAACCATGGGAGAGAAGTGGTCAAGTTTGACTTGACTTGAGAGGAAGATGAAGAGTCAAATTTGACTTGACCATTTGCCACCTCATTGGTGAGTTGGCATTAAGTGGGCCAATGATGATGCTCCACATCATCGTGGTAGATTAAGTGGGATGCCACCTCATGGGAGTTACCAAGAGTTGTGACTCTTGGCCTCCCATGGAGGTTACAAACTCCCTTAATGTCGCTGGCCACATGATTCATCAAGGAGAGTTTTCATTTTGTGGTAACTTCCATCTTCTTCCTCTCTAGTTTTCTTCTTGCTCTCCCTCTCCTCCATTACTGATCTCTAAGGTTGCTAGCACATCCTTAGAGATTTTTCTCCATCTCTTTCTTGTGTGGATACACATAGAGAAATGTCTACTTTGACACTTTCGAGATTCGGCGAACCGAGGACGAGCGGGATACGCGAAAGGCTTCGCATCAAGGGTAAAGATCTTCTCCTTTGTAAATTTAGTGTAAATCTAAGTTAGAAACTCGTACATGTAATGTTTTCAAAATTTTAATCTTCGCACGGATCCGGTGGCTGGGGGTTTCGGGGTTTCCGCAACGCAAAAAGCGGTTTTTGCGGCCCGGAAAACCCAACACCATGACCATCACAAATTATACATAATTCTAAATTACGTAATTTCCATAATTTTCTGTAATTTTAATACTATTTTACAATTTTTATGAGTAAAGAATTTCGGGCAGCCCCGATTAGCGGTTTACGGGCGCAATCGCGTAATGAATCCCCTTGCGGGGTTAGGGGCAGTACCCCTACCGACGATATAACCATTGCGAGTGTTCCATAGCGATCCTACAGCGCCTTAGCCCGCTGTCCCAAAACGTTTTGGGGTGAAACCTTTCCGTTTCGGAAAAATCTTCTCGGTAGTCAAAGCCGACAAGTGTCTAAACACTTGTGCTTCGCTTCTACGAGAAAATTACTCATAAAAACTATAAAATTAGAAAATTCACAGAAACTTACAAATCTTCTACCTTTCATAAAAATACAAATTAAACTCGTACAAGACATCACACGTGGCTCTGATACCACTGTTGAGATTTCAGGCCGTAAAAACCACCTTTTTACGTTGCGGAAACCCCGAATCTCCCATGCCACCGGATCCGTGCGAAGTTTATAAACAAAATTTAATGTACGAGTTTACTATAGCCTAGATCTACACTAGATCTACAAAGGAGAAGAGTTTACCTTTGATGTGAAGCTCTTCGCAATCCCGCTCGTCCAAGGTTCGTCGCCGGATCTCAAGAGTGTCAAAATAGACACTCCTCTATGTGTATCCACACAAGCAAGAGTCGGGGAGACCAAACAAAAGGTGCACCTTTTAGGGTTCGGCCTAACTTGGATTACTCTTAATCCAATTTGGTTCATCACATGAACCTAATCCTTTAGGTTCATCAAATGAACCTAATCTTCATCTAATTGCCCTTTGTGTGTGACCCTATAGGTTATTGTAACTTTGGCAATGCTCCTAAACCCATTTAGAAGCATAAGTAATGAGCGGTATCTAGCAACACATCATTACTACCCAAGTTACAAGAATGTTGAGATCCAACATCACCTTGTGACTACTAATTGTGACTCCTCACAATATATGACAAGTGTCCTTCTATCCTAGACATCTAGATTGATCAATATGAGGCATAAACCATGTCATCCTCTAATCAATCTAAATCTTGAAATCCAAGTAGACTCACTCGATCAAATGAGCTCAATATCTTATATTGACTCATTTGGGCATGGCCATGCACTTAGTGGTCTCACTCTATCAAGAATATCGATGTCTCTCCCGTCATATAGGAGGGATAGATCCCATCTACATCACTCACATCCCTCCGCATAATTTGTTACATACCCAGTAATCGCCTTTATAGTCCACCCAGTTACGGGTGACATTTGACGAAGCCAAAGTACGTAACTCCTTATGTAGGGAACCATGGTGACTTCAGGTCCAAGAACTAGTAGTCATATTAATAGCCACATGAGAAAGTATATGACACTCATATAATGATCCATGATACTTTCTCATGGCGGGTCATTCAGTATACATTCTCCAATGTATACCCATGTGTCAACTTGATATCTCTATATCCATGACTTGTGAGATCAAGTCATCAAGTTGACCTACATGCTAGTCTCGTTGCATTAACATTGTCCCTGAATATTAATACTCGACTAGGAATGATTAAGAGTAGTGTTCCCTATATCATCTCACTATCGATTCAACTAACCGATTGATATAGGTAAGAACGCTCTACTCAAGGACGCTATTATACTTAATTATTTGGCACCAATACAAGTAAGTATAATAATCAAATTAATGCCTTTATTTATATACAAGAATATGATACAATGAGTTCATACAACAATCATCAAATGATTGGCTCTAGGGCTCTAACTAACACAGGTATACTCTTCTGAGTGGAGTAGGTGAGGACACATTCTCCGCTGAGGAATAGTAGGCGTCTGTTCGACCTAGGGTTTCCGAACAAAAATCCGAAGTCAGAATTAGATAGTCCGGTGACTGTCAGACATTTATGTTTATGTTATTATTATGTGCTAACTTTGTGTTGCAGGGTATGCTTGGTATTTTAGAACTAATATATCTTGCAGGGACAAAAGAGCAAGTTTTGGTTTGGATGAACAGTACCCGAGGCACCCTCCATGGAACTTGGAGGTGCCTTAGGTGTAAGGGTTGAGGAGTCTACACAGCAGAGCTAGAGGCACTGATGTGCGTAGATTTTATATACTTTTTATGCATGTTTTGATGCACATTTACATACTTTGAGCATGCTTGATCTATGCATTTTTGTACTTCCAGTTTTCCTTTTAGCATATTTATTCTTTTTGTTCGGAGATCTGCTTTTGTGCATTTTCTGTACACAGGAGTCGAATTTGGTGAAGATCCTGCATTCTTGGACAAAACCTATGAGCAAAGCAAGTGAGAAGGCACCTGTCCGTGTACCAGACACGACCCTGCATTGGTAGGGAGCTCTAGCCGTGTGGAGTTCAGAGGCCGTGTGGCAGCAATAGCAAAGGAAGAAGGCCTGGTCGTGTGAACCTCACACGGCCGTGCCATGTTTTGAAGTAAATCATAATGAAGACCTTACATGGCCGTGTGGATTTACACGGCCGTGTGAGGTTTCCAGAAATCAGAAGGGCCCTGACTGTGTACACCACACGGCCGTGCAGGGTTTCCAGTGAGCAAAACATTCCCGGCCGTGTACACCACACGGCCGTGCCAGGTATCCAGAAAAGGGGGCAGCCCAGGCCGTGTGGATCTACACGGCCGTGCTTGGGGGTTTTGAAGGGAGTTGGTCACGTCAGTGTACACCACACGGCCATGTGAAGATGGCAGAGAGGGGAATGAGACAGGCCGTGTGAACCTCACACGGCCGTGTCTCGGGGTCGTGTGGCGCCCAAACTCTACCTCTATATAAGCCCTCCTTCATGAATTGAAAGAGGATCTTCTCCCCTTTGGGAGAAAGCAAGATTTGGTGGATTCCTCCCATTCTTGGGAGGATTTTTGGGCAATCTAAAGGGAGATCTTGGCGAATTCGACTCCGGTTGCGAGCATTGGATCCGAAGATGAAGCTATATCGTAGATAAGTTTTCTTTCATTCCTCTTCTTGGATTGGGATTGAAGAATGATTGTAATCTTCTTATCTTTGGTTTTCCTTCTTCATTTTATGGAGTAGATCTTGTTGATCTAGGATGGAGGGAGTATTTGTGAGATAAATTGATGTAAACTCTTGTGGATTTGCCATTTCTTTGTTTCTATGATGTTGCCTAGTTTGTATCAATTGGATCTTGAATGATTAATTGTGATTAGGGCTTAATTCTCATTCTTGATTGATTGTTTGGATATCATGTAGACATTGAAAAGATTAACCTTCAGTCGATTTTCTGAGGGATCCACATGACAGATGCAAGCCCGTGTAAGGACGCTTGAGGGATAACCTTGAAGGGGAAATGAGATTATTCAAGAGGGTAGGATATATTTTATGATTCAATCCTTGTATCTTTATGGGTTAAGAAGCTATGAACTTCTATGTTGGTATCCGAGGGAAGCATAGTAATAGGTGCAATCCTGTGTAAGGACAACGTAGGTTCATATCTAATTGATCACATTTAGGTACATTTATCAGTCCTATGCAGGTTATCTATTGCAAGAGAGAACCGGCAACCTTCTACAAATATTAGAAAATTGAGAAATAAGAATTGGTAAACCATATACATTCAAGAGATTTCACAAAGAAATCAAAACTCCTAGAACCTCCCTTTATCATAACTCAAACCCCAAACTCTTGTTTGGTGATCTTTCATTTTAGATTTGTTTTTCATCCTTAGCATTTGAACCAATTGATTAGTTGTTTAGCTAATTCGCTTTGAGATATCTCTAGTGCTTATTTCAGTCCCTGTGGATACGATAATCTTTTATATTACTTGTGACATTTCCGTATACTTGTGGAACGTAACAAGTTTTTGGCGCCGTTACCGGGGACTGCGCTATAACATTGGAGATTATCAATTGAGTTAGACTAAACATAATATTTCTATTTCTTTTCATTTGCATATTTGTAACTAATCTCTAGTTTTCTGTTTTCATTTTCCTGTATACTTTCTTACTTCTTGGAAATTCTTTTGTAGCAATTTTAATTCTGCATTTCTCTGTTTTCTAGCATTCCAATATCACCTTTCTCTGTTTCTAATTTCTTTGTTTGATTTAGTTTCTATTGCAATCTTGTTCTTATGTATGCGAAGATCTAACTTTGCAGGAGAATTTTTTCCTCTTGAGCCTGAAATTGATAGAACATTTCATAGAAGAAGAATTCTGCAGAGACAAATTGAAGAACAAGAGCATTTGAACATGGCTAATAGACCACTAAAGGATTATGCAGCACCTTATGCTAGAGGTTTTCGATCTAGTATTTCAAGACCCTCAGTGGAGGCAAATAATTTTGAGATCAAACCTGCAATTATTTCCATGGTGCAGCAAAATCAATTTGGTGGAGGACCGCATGAAGACCCTAATCAACACTTAGAGGACTTTTATGAAATATGTGGGACAATGAAAATGAACGGTGTTCCTTCAGAAACAGTGTGGTTATTATTATTTGGGTTTTCTTTGAGATATAGGGCCAAGCAATAGTTGAATTCTTTGGCTCCCAACAGTATCACCACTTAGGAACAATTTGAGCAACAATTCCTTGATAAATTCTATCCCCCAAGTAAAACTGCTCATATGAGGAATTTGATTGTAAGTTTCAAACAAGCTGACTCAGAATCTCTATTTGAAGCTTGGGATAGATACAATGTAGCACCCACGAACTTCTTAGGCTAAGTATGTGAAGATTTTCTCTTAAGAATAAAAGAAGATAAGATGGAAAATATATATATATATATATATATATATATATATATATATATATATATATATATATATAAAAAGAATTGGTCAAGGATTGAACCTTGAAACATCTTAAGCTAAGGATTATGGAATTTCCACTAGACCATCATGAGTTATTGTTAAATAGAGAATGGATATTATAGATAAAGATAAAACCATGATTAAGAGAAGGAAGCAAGAAAACATCAAGTAGCTTTCTTCCTCCTTCTCTTGATTAAGAAGAAAACAAGAAAAAGACAAATTGTCTTCTTCTCCTTCCTTTTCATTTTCATGGATGACAAGATGAGGGAATTGGAGAGGAAGTAAGGGGATGAATGAAGACATTTCTTCATCATTAAGAGAATAAAAGATGAGTTAAGAAGAAGGGAAAGCAATGCCTCTTTTTGCTTCTTACTTCCACCTAGCATAAGAGGGAAAATCAAGAAGGGACTTCATTTTTCTTCCCTTTCCTCACCCTTGTCGTGACCTAGAGCATCCTCTCTTCTTTCCCCAAAAATCCAACTAAGGTTTTCTACCTAATAAAACCAAACCACAAGAAGGAACCCTCAAGATCTACCTCTCACAAGCAAGAGAAACAAAAAGGAGCACTAGGAGGTGAAGCTCTCTTCTTTCTTTTCACAAAGGGTACCTTCTCTTAGGAAAAGACCAAGCAAAAGGAGGTGAGTATCCCCTCACCTATGGTACAAGTTGTTATATGAATTGTTGGTTCGAGTTTAGATGAATTTACAACCTAGAGTTTCCTTTAGAAATTTCGGTTATGATACTTGTAAAGTTTATGGAAGCTTAAAACCAAAAACCAATACGTTTAAGTTTTTCCCCATGATATGCTATGAATAGGGCCTTGATATTTCATGGTTGTATAAGGCTTGGAGTAGGTAATACCCTACCTTAGGGTTCGGCCATGAAGAGGCTTAAAACCTAGGGAAGCTCAATTTAAAAACTAACATGCCTATGATCTCTTCTATGATGTTATATGAATATTTTCCTTGATGTTTATACTTGTATGTTGCTTAGAAATAGTAGGACCCTACCCTAAGGTTTCGGCCATGAAGGGATTTAATATCTTAAGGAGGCTCAACCTCAAATCTAGCTTGCTTATGTTGTACCTTATGAAAAGATATGAAGATAACATAATGCACTTGAGATTTCATGTTGCTTAGGGTTATGTTTACACATGTTGAACATTCGGCCACCATGGAATGTAGGGCTTAGGCAAGCCTAAATTCAACCCTAACATGTTTATGTTCCTCCTCATGATATGCTATGAAATTTATAAGGTACTCACATGCTTGTAAATTCTAGAAGAGGTATCAAGTATGAAGTTTTCCATAATATGTTGTGAATGTTCTCTTGATGTTTAATACTTGTATGTTGCTTAGAACTAGTAGGACCCTATCACAAGGTTTCGGCCAATAAGGGATTAAATACCTTAATGAGGCTCAACCTCAAATCTAGCTTGCTTATGTTGTACCTTATGAAAAGATATGAAGATAACATAATGCACTTGAGATTTCATGTTGCTTAGGGTTATGTTTACACATGTTGAACATTCGGCCACCATGAAATGTAGGGCTTAGGCAAGCCTAAATTCAACCCTAACATGTTTATGTTTTTCTCTATGATATGCTATGAAATTTATAGGGTACTCATATGCTTAGAATCTATGCTTTTGTAGCATTCGGCCACTTACACTTGGTGAACTTAGGAATCTTGAACTTTAACCTAATATGCTCATGTGAATGCCTATGATAAATAGATGGAAATTGATTAAGATTCACATGTTTACATGCTATTTGTAACCAAGTTTGGACCTTGTATGTTTCGGCCAAGGTGGGTTTAAAAACCTAGGAAGCATAGAACCTAAATCAAATATGCTTATGATGTTCCTTATGTTAAATGTTATAGAAATGAATGTGGGTTCATATGCTTGTATGATTTCATGAAACCTAAATGAGCCTATGCATGTTTCGGCCACCCTTAGTGGGTTGAGAATTTAGACTAAGTTATGACTCAATATGTACTTCCCTTGCCATGATATGAATTAGGAGAAGTTAACTTGTGATCCATGCATGATTATGTTTCTTTTCCTTCCATGATATATTATGTTGCTCGTTTAAGTATGCTTATGAACCATGCATGAGAATGATACCTAAAATGGCTATGTGCCCAAATATGATGGCTATGTGCCCAAATATGGTGTCTATGTGCCCAAGACAAGTATGATGGCTATGTGCCCAAGTATGCATGGCTATGTGCCCATTTATGCATACCTTACAAATGACATGAATGATATGAACATGATATGCTATGAATGACATGAATGTGATATGATATGAATGACATGAACATGATATGCTATGAATGACATGAACATAATATGCTATGAATGACATGGATAAGATATGCTATGAATGACATGAATATTTTATGAAAAAAAAAATAGAGATATGATATGACATGTATTTTACTTTAAATGGCTTGTACCAAAAGGGTGGGCTCCTTATGCGCCCCTAGGTCGAATTACGGGCCTAGTAAAGGGTGGGCTCCTTACATGCCCCTAGGCCGAGCTACGGGCCTAGTTTCCTAGTAGGTTCAAGACTAGCTACCTTGGGTCTACTTAGGATGCGCGCATTATCTATGTATGTGGTACTAAGCCGGGCCCCTTTCATGTTGAGATTATTTTCAAGTACTATATGATATTGTTTTAAGACATCTCACATATGACATAATTCATGTTTTGAAAGGCATATTGCACATTACATTTCCCATGTTTTAAAGGACATCTTGCATCCATGCTCACGATATGATGAAAAAATAATGCTTACAGATATGCAATGATATGATGCCTTGATGTTATGAAAAGAAATGTCATGATGATTTCACTTATGCTCTGGTGTACCTCCATTTTATGACATGATTTATACCATGATATGATGATTTCTTATGTTGATATATGATTACCATGATATGATGATTTCTTATGTTATGATATGATTTATACCATGATATGATGACTTCTTATGTTGAGATATGATTACCATGATATGATGATTTCTTATGTTACGATAAGATTTATGCCATAATATGTTGTTTTACTTTACATTATGTTATTATTAAGATTCATGCCATGATATGATATGTTTTAATTACATGATGATATGAGCACCATTTATTCTATAATGTATGTTATGATGATGTTACATGATACGTTGGTTTTTGTGAGTAGGAAAGGATCTCACTAAGCCTTGAGTGCTTACAGATACTTTTCCTTGTACCACAGATAAAGGTAAAGAATGGATAAACTAGAGGAGCAGCAGGAAGGGGCAAGAGATGTGTGATGGTGACTTGGCTAAAGAAATAAAATGACCTGCTTAAGTGAACTTATGAATAAAATGTTATGTTATGTTGATGTCTTTCATGATTTCGTATGCATGTGTTAGAAATGAATACTATGACTATTTAAGTTGAACCATGTTATTTCATACTCTATGCTTAGAAACATAGATATGCTTCCGCTGTATGTACGTATGAATGTTTAAGTTTACTAAGTCTAAGGGTAAGGAAGTAACCCCGCCCTCACTAGGCAGGAGTGGTAAAAGGGGCGGGCGTTACATACAATAGTATGCTCAGACAATGCCCTCACCACGGTTTGGATGTTGGGTTCTTCGGGCCGCGAAAATCAGTTTTTCGCGTCGCGAAAACCCCGAAACTCCCATACCACCTGATCTGTGCGAAGTAAAACATTCGAAAAACATTACGAGTACGAGTTTTATGCTAGTTCTAAACTAGAAGAAGGAATTACCCTTGATGCGAAGCCCTTTCGCGTATCCCGCTCTTCCAAGTGATGCCGGATCTCGAGGCTGTCAAGTGTACAACCCTCTAGAAGTATCCACACGAACAAACTAGGTGGAGAAACCTAACACAAAGGCGTGCTAGCACCTTGGTAAGGTTCGGCCAAGAGAGGAGAGGGAGAGCAAGAAGAGAGAGCAAGGAAGAAGATGAAGTGAATGAGCCTTGAATGAAAAATGAATCCCATTCATCACAAAAGTGGTCGGCCACAATATTGTAACTCCTCTCATTTAATGTGGCACACACATGTTCTAAACATGATGATGTGTAACACCATTATTGGCCACTTAATGCCATGTCACAAATGATGTGGCATAAAGTCAAGTCAAACTCGACTCTTCCTCTTCCTCTCAAGTCAAGTCAAACTTGACTTAATCTCTCTCATGGTTGATCTAATCCAACCATCTAATTCAAGCCAATTTAATATAATGAATCTAATTCATCTAATTAAATTTATTCAATGAGTCATAATCTAAATTAGACTCAATGAACACATGAATCAACTTGAGTCCAACTCAATTAGCCCAATTAGGATTACTCTTAATCTAATTTGATTCATCACATGAATCTAATCCTCTTGGTTCATCAAATGAACCTAATCTCCATCTAATTATCCTTAGTGTGTGGCCCTATAGGTTCTTGTAACGTTGGCAATGCCCCTAAACCCATTTAAGAGCATAAGTAATGAGCGGTATCTAGCAACACATCATTACTACCCAAGTTACAAGAATGTTGAGATCCAATATCACCTTTTGACTACTAATTGTGACTCCTCACAATATATGACAAGTGTCCTATTATCCTAGACATCTAGATTGATCAATGTGAGGCATAGACCGTGTCATCCTCTGACCAATCTAAATTTGAACTCCAAGTAGAATCACTAAATCAAATGAGCTTAATATCTCATATTGACTCATTTGGGCATGGCCATGCACTTCTTGATCTCACTCTATCAAGAATATCGATGTCTCTCCCGTCATATAGGAGGGATAGATCCCATCTGCATCACTCACATCCCCCTGCATAATTCGTTATTTACCCAGGAATCGCCTTTATAGTCCACCCAGTTACAGGTGACATTTGACGATACCAAAGTACATAACTCCTTATGTATGGAACCATGGTGACTTCAGGTCTAAGGACTAGTAGTAATACTAATAGCCACATAAGAAAGTATATGACACTCATATAACGATCCATGATACTTTCTCATGGCGGGTCATTCAGTTTACATTCTCTAATGCATACCCATGTGTCAACTTGATGTCTCTATATCCATGACTTGTGAGATCAAGTCATCGAGTTGACCTACATGCTAGTCTTATTGCATTAACATTGTCCCTGAATGTTAATACTGGACTAGGAATGATTAAGAGTAGTGTTCCCTATATTATCTCACTATCGATTCAACCAATCGATTGATATAGGTAAGAACCTTCTACTCAAGGATGTTATTATACTTAGTTTATTTGGCACCAATACAAGTAAGTATAATAACCAAAAACCAAATGCCTTTATTTATATAAGATTATGATATAATAAGTCCATGATACAATCATCAAATGATTGGCTCTAGGCTCTAACTAATATTGGAAAGATTGTTAGTGTTGTGTTAGTTAGAGCCTTAGAGCCAATCATTTGATGATTGTATTATGGACTTGTTGTATCATATTCTTCTATAAATAAAGGCATTTGTTTTTTATTATTATACTTACTTGTATTGGTGTCAAATAAACTGAGTATAATAGCGTCCTTGAGTAGAAGGTTCTTACCTATATCAATCGGTTAGTTGAACCGATAGTGAGATGATATAGGGAACACTACTCTTAATCATTCCTAGTCGAGTAGTAACATTCAGGGACAATGTTAATGCAATAAGACTAGCATGTAGGTCAACTCGATGACTTGATCTCACATGTCATGGATATAGAGATATCAAGTTGACACATGGGTATGCATTAAAGAATGTATACTGAATGACCTGCAATGAGAAAGTATCATGGATCGTTTTATGAGTGTCATATACTTTCTCATGTGGATATTAGTATGACTACTAGTCCTTAGACCTGAAGTCACCATGGTTCCCTACATAAGGAGTTATGAACTTTAGTTTCGTTAAACATCACCTTTAACTGGGTGGACTATAAAAGCGATTATTGGGTATGTAACGAATTATGCAGAAGGATGTGAGTGATGTAGATGGGATCTATCCCTCCTATATGACGGGAGCGACATCGATATTCTTGATAGAATGAGACCACGAAGTGCACGGCCTTGCCCAAATGAGTCAATATAAGATATTGAGCTCATTTGATTTAGTGAGTCTACTTGGAGTTCAAGATTTAGATTGGTCAGAGGATGACACGGTCTATGCCTCACATTCATCAATCTAGATGTCTAGGATAGAAGGACACTTGTCATATATTGTGAGGGGTCATAATTAATAGTCACAAGGTGATGTTGAATCTCAACATTCTTGTAACTTGGGTAATAATGATGTGTTGCTAGATACCGCTCATTACTTATGCTCCTAAATGGGTTTAGGGGCATTGCTAATGTTACAAGAACCTATAGGGTCACACACTAAGGACAATTAGATGGAGATTAGGTTCATATGATGAACCAAGAGGATTAGATTCATGTGATGAAATAAATTGGATTAAGAGTAATCCTAATTGGGCTAATTGAGTTGGACTCAAGTTGATTCATGTGTTCAATGAGTCTAATTTAGATTATGACTCATTGAATCAATTTAATTAAATGAATTAGATTCATTATATTAAATTGGCTTGAATTAAATGGTTGGATTAGATCAACCATGAGAGAGATTAAGTCAAGTTTGACTTGACTTGAGAGGAAGAGGAAAAGTCAAGTTTGACTTGACTTTATGCCACATCATTTGTGAGTTGGCATTAAGTGGCCAATGATGATGTGCCACATCATCATAGTTAGCACATGTGTGTGCCACCTAATGGAGGTTACAAATCCCCTCTTTAATGGCACATTAAAGAGAATGGAGGTTACAACTCAAAGAGGTGGCCGGCCACTTATTGTGTGTGAATGAAATTCATTTTTCTTTCAAGGCATTATTCCATCATCTTCTTCCTCAAGCTCTCAACCTTTCTCCCTCTCCTCTCTTGGCCGAACCTTACCAAGGTGCTAGCACACCTTTGTGTTAGGTTTTCTCCACCTATTTGTTCGTGTGGATACTTCTAGAGAGTTGTACACTTGACAACCTCGAGATCGGGCATCACTTGGAAGAGCGGGATACATGAAGGGCTTCGCATCAAGGGTAATTCCTTCTCCTAGTTTAGAACTAGCAAAAAACTCATACTCGTAATGTTTTTCGAAAGCTTTACTTCGCACGGATCCGGTGGCAAGGGGGTTTCGGGGTTTCCGCGACGCGAAAAGCGGTTTTCACGACCCGAAAAACCCAATAGTATTATGAGAGCCATGTGCGAAGTCTTTACGAGTTTATTTTGTATTTTTATGAAAAAGAGCAGATCTGTAATATTCTGTAAATTTCCTATTTTTATAGTTTTTATGAGTATTTTTCTCGTAGAAGCGAAGCACAAGTGTTTCGACACTTGTAGGCTTCGACTACCGAGAAGATTTTTCTGAAACGGCAAGGTTTCGCCCCAAATCTTTTTGGGACAGCGGGCTAAGGCGCTGTAGGATCGCTAAGGAACACTCGCGATGGTTAGATCGCGGGTAGGGGCGCTGCCCCTAGCCCCACAAGGTGATTTGTTCCGCGATTGCGCCCGAAAACCCGCTAAACCGAACCGCCGGGAATTTTACTCATAAAAATTGTAGTAAAAATTACAAAAAATTATAGAAAATACATAATTTAGAATTATATATTATTTTGTGATAGTCATGGCCCAAAAAGACCCAATCTGATTGGAAATGTGTTGTAATTCATAATACGGCCAGCGTGTCGTCATGTGATGTGTGTGTTGTATATTTGATTCGCAACCTACGCGTCGTGCCTTTCTCTATTTTATATTCTTGTTGTAAATTAGTTTAGACTCAAATGTAACTCGAGTTTCAAAAATTGTAATGTAAAAACAAATTAGAGCGGTGGAAGGTCCACTCGAGACGGAGATACGAGGAGGGTACGAGCAACATAAGGTGGTCAAAGGGAGGAGCTTGAGAAGCTGTTGACCTTAGGTTGACCATCCGATCTTCTCATTGGCTTGAGAAGATCGTAGTAGGGCCATGACTAATCACAAATAATTTAATTAATTGCTTGTGTGTATGTGATGCATAATTAGTAATTAATTAGTGCCTAACGATTAGATTAGATCTAAATCGTGTACAAGATGCACCCTCTTGATTAGATTAGATCTCAATCACGTCAACTCAAATGCCTACCGTGCCGTGATACCTATCACTACCTCGATCACATGTGTTGTTGAATCTACCAAAGCAGAGCAACACATATTATCTTGGTAGGGTACGGAGGGACAATCTTGGTCCCGCCTAACAACTCATGGGTGAGTAGAGAATCAATTTGATTGAGTACAACTAGTTAAATCGAGTTTAACTGTAGGCATTCTTCCGACGGTTGGAAAGATAGGACATAAATCACATTTATATTAATTCTTTGGCGTATTAGCCAAAGCTAACTCAAGTTTTAATATAACTGTGGATAATGATCCTATAAACAAGAGTTGCATAGAGATGTAATTGGTAAATCGTTACCTACCGATCATACTAAGTCTTGGGCATTTTAGCCAAAGCTAACTCAAGGGTTAGTATGATGTGGATCTTGTCCCACATGAGTTATAGAATTCAGTGGGAGCATCATTTAGTTAAAGGCCTAATTAAATGATTTAAAAGAATATGATATTTATTTTTTGTATTTTTCTGTTGTAGATAACCTTGACGTCGAATACGAAGTCTTTCTCCCTGCATTCTGTCCTTGAGAAGGACAAGCTCAACGGAGCAAATTTCTTGGACTGGTACAGGAACTTGAGAATAGTTCTCACCCAGGAACGTAAACTGTACATTCTGGAGCAGCTCATTCCGGAGGCTCCTCCTGCCAATGCCACGCGAGCTGATAAAGATGCTTATAAGAAGCATCAAGATGACGCATTAGATGTGTCCTGTCTAATGCTCGCGACCATGATCTCTAAGCTTCAGAAGCAACACGAGTTAATGGGCGCTTACGATATGGTTGAACATCTTCGTCAACTGTATCAAGGACAAGCGCGGCATGAGAGATTTGAGATCTCAAGGGCACTATTTCAGTGCAAGATGTCAGATGGAGCTCCCGTAGGCCCATATGTACTCAAAATGTTTGGGTACATAGAAAACCTACAGAGATTGGAGTTCCCTCTTGGCCAAGAGCTGGCCACTGACCTGATCTTGCAATCCTTACAGGATAGCTATAGTCAATTCGTTCTAAACTACAACATGAATGAAATTGACAAGCCACTGCCCGAGCTGCTTAGCATGTTAAGAACTGCTGAGCTGAACCTTAAGAAGGTTAAGCCCAACTCTGTTCTGATGGTTCAGAAACATAAGGGCAAGGGCAAGTCCAAAGGCAAAGGAAAGTCCCAAGCCAACGGCAAAGGCAAGGCACTGAAGCCTAAAGGAGGGGTCGCCAAGGATGCTACGTGCTTCCACTGCGGTCAGACCGGGCACTGGAAGAGGAACTACAAGGTATACCTGGAAGATCTTAAGAAGAATCAAAGTGAGACTTCCACTTCAGGTATATATGTTATAGAAGTCAATCTATCTATTTCTTCATCATGGGTATTAGATACCGGATGTGCTTCTCACATTTGTACTAATGTGTAGGCGCTGAGAAATAGCAGGGCATTGGCAAAGGGCGAGGTGGACCTACTCGTAGGCAATGGAGCACGGGTTGCTGCTGTTGCTGTAGGGACTTATTTTCTATCTCTGCCCTCTGGGCTTGTACTAGAGTTGGATGATTGTTGTTATGTGTCTGCTTTAACTAAGAACATAATTTCAGTTTCTTGTTTGGACAAGAAAGGTTTCTCTTTTCTAATAAAGGACAAATATTGTTATGTTTATTTAAAAGATATGTTCTATTGTAGTGCACCTCTGATGAACGGACTCTACATTCTAGACCTTGAAAGCCCTATCTATAACATAAATACCAAAAGGTTCAAGTCAAATGACATGAACCAAACCTATCTCTGGCACTGTCGCTTAGGTCATATAGATGACAAGCGCTTATCCCAGCTCCATAAAGATGGTTTGCTGGACTCATTTGATTTTGAATCTTATGAGACGTGCGAGTCATGCCTACTAGGCAAGATGACCAAGACTCCCTTTACTGGGCACAGCGAAAGAGTGACTGATTTGTTAGGACTTATACATAGTGATGTATGTGGCCCTTTCAATGTCGCTGCTAGAGGCGGTTATAGGTACTTCATCACATTTGCTGATGACTTCAGTAGATATGGTTATGTGTAATTGATGACACATAAGTCAGAATCCTTTGAAAAGTTTAAAGAATTCAAGAATGAAAGACAGAACCAGCTTGGCAAGAGTATTAAGATACTTCGATCAGATCGAGGTTGAGAATACCTTAACCATGAGTTTCATGACTATCTAGCTGAGTGTGGGATTCTATCCCAACTCACTCCTCCTGGAACACCACAGTGGAATGGTGTATCCGAAAGGAGGAATCGTACCCTATTAGATATGGTACGATCTATGATGAGTCACACAGATCTTCCTACATTTCTTTGGGGCTATGCTCTAGACACGGCAGCTTTTATACTCAACCAAGTTCCATCCAAGGCCGTAATAAAGACACCATATAGGATATGGACTGGGAGAGATGCTCAGGTATCTTTTTTGAGGATTTGGGGTTTTGAGGCTCACGTGAGACGTCAAGTCTCAGATAAATTAGGACTCAAATCCGATAAGTGCTACTTTATTGGATATCCCAAGGAAACTAAGGGATATTACTTCTACATTCCCAGTCAGCACAAGGTAGTTGTGGCAAAGACTGGGGTCTTTCTAGAAAGGGACTTTGTTTCTAGAAAGACTAGTGGGAGTACGTTCAATCTTGAAGAAGTTAAAGATGCGGCCCATATCACTGAAGCCTCGATGGAAGTTGAACTGGAACCACAAAGTGTGGTGGATGATGTTGTTCCACAAAGAGTTGAGGAACAACAACCAGTTCAAGTAGACATACCTCTTCGTAGGTCTGATAGGGTACATCGTCATCCTGAGAGATACTCATTTCTCTTGTCTGACTATGATGACGTTGTGCTCATAGAAGATGAGCCTACCACCTATCAGGAAGCTGTGATGAGACCAGATTATGAGAAATGGCTAGAGGCCATGAGATCCGAGATGGAATCCATGTACACCAACCAAGTATGGACTTTGGTTGATCCACCTGAAGGGGTAAAACCAATTGGGTGTAAGTGGGTCTTTAAGAGAAAGACTGACATGGATGGACTTATCTATAAGGGTCGCTTGGTAGATAAAGGTTTCAAGCAAATTCATGGTATTGACTATGATGAAACCTTTTCTCCAGTAGCGATGTTTAAGTCCATTCGGATCATGATTGCTATTGCAGCATACCATGACTATGAGATATGGCAGATGGATGTCAAAACCGCGTTTCTGAATGAAAACCTGCTCGAGGATGTGTACATGACACAACCTGTGGGTTTTGTAGATCCACAGCATACTGGCAGAGTATGCAAGCTGCATAGGTCCATTTATGGACTAAAGCAAGCTTCTCGGAGCTGGAATCTTCGATTCGATGATGCGATCAAATAGTTTGGTTTCATCAAGAATGAAGATGAACCTTGTGTCTACAAGAAGGTTGTAGGGGGCATAGTTGTCTTCCTCATATTGTATGTGGATGACATACTACTCATTGGGAAGAACATCCCTTTGCTTTAGTCTTTCAAGACCTGGCTAGGGAGTTGCTTCTCAATGAAGGACTTAGGTGAAGCATCTCGCATTCTAGGCATACAGATCTATAGAGATAGATCTAAGAGATTGTTTGGCCTAACTCCAAGAAGGGATTTCTGCCGATGTCACATGGCGTGAGTCTTTCGAAGACTCAAGGTCCCTCTTCTAGAGAGTAGAGAGACCGCATGGATCAGATCCCTTATGCCTCAGCCATAGGATCTATCATGTACGCCATGCTATGTACTCGTCATGATGTCTCGTATGCTTTGAGCATGACGAGCAGATAACAGTCTGATCCAGGTGAAAGTCACTGGATAACGGTTAAAAATATTCTTACGTACTTAAGAAGGACTAAAGAATATTTCTTGATATATGGAGGCGATGACGAGATAGCTGTAAAGGGTTACAGTGATGCTAGCTTCCAGACCGATCAGGAGGATTATCGATCGCAGTCAGGGTTCGTGTTTTGTATTAATGGTGGTGTTGTGAGCTGGAAGAGTTCGAAGCAGGACACAGTCGCTGATTCTACGACAGAGGCCGAGTACATTGCTGCATCAGAGGCAGCAAAGGAGGCAGTTTGGATCCGCAAGTTCATCACTGAACTTGGAGTGGTTCCTAGTATCGCTGAACCTATTGAGCTCTATTGTGACTACAATGGAGCTATAGCACAGGCTAAGGAACCTCGCTCACACCAGCGGACCAAACACATACTATGGCATTTCCATCTCATTCTAGAGATTATCGAGAGAGGAGATGTGAAGATTTGCAGGGTACCTACAGAGGTTAACATCGCAGATCCCTTGACCAAGGCTTTGGCACAGAGAAAGCATGATGGTCACACTAGGTCATTGGGGCTTAGAGCCTACACTGATTGACACTAGTGCAAGTGGGAGATTGTTAATTCGAGCCCTAGAGCCAATCATTTGAAGATTGTATTATGGACTTTTTGTATCATATTCTTATATAAATAAAGGCATTTGTTTTTGGTTATTATACTTACTTGTATTGGTGCCAAATAAACTGAGTATAATAGCGTCCTTGAGTAGAAGGTTATTACCTATATCAATCCGTTAGTTAAACCGATAGTGAGATGATATAGGGAATACTACTCTTAATCATTCCTAGTTGAGTATTAACATTCAGGGACAATGTTAATGCAATAAGACTAGCATGTAGGTCAACTCGATGACTTGATCTCACAAGTCATGGATATAGATATATCAAGTTGACACATGGGTATGCATTGGAGAATGTATACAGCATGACCCGCCATGAGAAAGTATCATGGATCGTTATATGAGTGTCATATACTTTCTCATGTGGCTATTAGTATGACTACTAGTCCTTAGACCTGAAGTCACCATGGTTCCCTACATAAGGAGTTATGTACTTTGGTTTCGTCAAACGTCACCCGTAACTGGGTGGACTATAAAGGCGATTACTGGGTATGTTACAAATTATGCAGAAGGATGTGAGTGATGTAGATGGGATCTATCCCTCCTATATGACGGGTGCGACATCGATATTCTTGATAGAGTGAGACCACGAAGTGCATGGTCATGCCCAAATGAGTCAATATGAGATATTGAGCTCATTTGATTTAGTGAGTCTACTTGGAGTTCAGGATTTAGATTGGTCAGAGGATGACACAGTCTATGCCACACATTCATCAATCTAGATGTCTAGGATAGAAAGACACTTGTCATATATTGTGAGGACTCACAATTAGTAATCACAAGGAGATGTTGGATCTCAACATTCTTGTAACTTGGGTAGTAATGATGTATTGCTAGATACCACTCATTACTTATGCTCCTAAATGGGTTTAGGGGCATTGCCAATGTTACAAGAACCTATAGGGTCACTCACTAAGGACAATTAGATGGAGATTAGGTTCATAAGATGAACCAAGAGGATTAGATTCATGTGATGAATCAAATTGGATTAAGAGTAATCCTAATTGGGCTAATTGAGTTGAACTCAAGTTGATTCATGTGTTCAATGAGTCTAATTTAGATTATGACTCATTGAATCAATTTAATTAAATGAATTAGATTCATTATATTAAATTGGCTTGAATTAAATGGTTGGATTAGATCAACCATGAGAGAGATTAAGTCAAGTTTGACTTGACTTGAGAGGAAGAGGAAAAGTCAAGTTTGACTTGACTTTATGCCACATCATTTGTGAGTTGGCATTAAGTGGCCAATGATGATGTGCCACATCATCATAGTTAGCACATGTGTGTGCCACCTAATGGAGGTTACAAATCCCCTCTTTAATGGCACATTAAAGAGAATGGAGGTTACAACTCAAAGAGGTGGCCGGCCACTTATTGTGTGTGAATGAAATTCATTTTTCTTTCAAGGCATTATTCCATCATCTTCTTCCTCAAGCTCTCAACCTTTCTCCCTCTCCTCTCTTGGCCGAACCTTACCAAGGTGCTAGCACACCTTTGTGTTAGGTTTTCTCCACCTATTTGTTCGTGTGGATACTTCTAGAGAGTTGTACACTTGACAACCTCGAGATCCGGCATCACTTGGAAGAGCGGGATACACGAAGGGCTTCGCATCAAGGGTAATTCCTTCTCCTAGTTTAGAACTAGCATAAAACTCGTACTCGTAATGTTTTTCGAAAGCTTTACTTCGCACGGATCCGGTGGCATGGGGGTTTCGGGGTTTCCGCGACGCGAAAAAGCGATTCTCGCATCCCGAAAAACACAACATGTTGCATACTTTCTATAATGGTATTAATTATCATACCAAAGTGTCCCTTGATTCAGCTACTGGTGGGGCACTCATGAATAAAAATTTGGATGAAGCTGAGGAAATTCTAGAGAGTGTAGCACCAAATCATCATCAATGGGCAAATGAAAGAAGTGGTGGTCATCCTCCAATAAACCCAATAACAAAAGCATCAGGAAAGTTTGATGTTGATGTAGTGACTTTATTGGCTGCAAAACTTGATGCTCTTACAAAAAAATTTGAGAATATGGGGACTAGTTCAAATATGGTAAATGCAATTGCTATATCCTGTGAAGTATGTGGGAGTTCAGAATATTCAAATGACTCATGTCCATTGGGAGCTATCACTGCACAAATTAATCAATTGGAGCAATGCGATGCAATCATGGGTTTCAATCAAAGACAGAACAACCCATACTCAAATACTTACAACCCTGGATGGAAAAATCATCCAAATTTTTCTTATAGAAATAATGTTGATCAAGGACCATCTATGGGAGCAAGATTAAATTTTCAATCTGGGCAATAAAATTTTTAGCAACAATCTTTTCAAAGTTTTCCTACATCCAAAATTGAAAAGATGCTTGAAGAAATTATCTCCAATCAAAATGAAATGAAGCAGGATCTATTGAAGCTTACTCAGAGAATGGATAATTCTGAAAAGCATCAAAAGATTCAAGATAGCCAAATTGCTCAGCTAGCTTCCTCATCTTCTAGAGCACCAGGACAACTTCCTGGAAAACCTGATGTAAATCCTACGGAGCATTGCAACATAATTGAGCTTAGGAGCGGATGGACCTTGGGAAATCCCCAAGTGACTGCTCAAAAAGGGGTGCAAAATGAAGAAGAGCTCTCTCCTCCTACACCTAGTCAGATTTTTAATAATGAGGAGAATACCATTGAGGTTAAAGAGGCTCTTCCACTGAACCATCAGAGCAAAGCTATTCCTTTTCCCCAAAGACTCAATATGCTTAAAAAGGATGAAGAATTTGGCAAATTTTTGGAGAAGGTTAAAGAGATATGCGTTAAAGTTCCTCTTATAGATGCTATTCTTCAAATGCCAAAGTTTGCCAAATTCCTGAAGGACATCATGTCAAATAAAAGAAAGAGAGGGGATGTAGAGACCATTGCACTAACTGAGGAATGCAGCGCTCTTTTGGTGAAGAACATGTCCCCGAAATTGAAGGATCCAGGGAGCTTTTATATTCCTTCCAATATAGGAATAGAATTCATTGAAAAGGCTTTTTGTGATTTGGGGGGAAGTGTTAGGCTCATTCCTTATTCAATTTGTAATAAGTTTGGTCTCAAAAATATTAAACTTACTACTATGACACTACAACTTGCTGATCATTCTTGTAGGTACCCTATTGGTATTATTGAATATGTGCCAGTAGAAGTTGGTGGGAGTATTATTCCCACAGATTTTGTTGTGTTGGACAAGGAAGAGGACCCTAAAATTCCTATCATATTAGGAAGATCATTCCTTGCTATAGCTGGAGTAATTATTGATGTTAAAAATCATAAGTTGTCATTGGTAATTGGTAAGGAACGGTTGGAGTATGATTTATCTAATGTCTCTAACCATGTTTCTTCACTTTTAAATGCTTGTAGCAGGGCAAGCATTTACAAACTTGAGGAATGGAATTTCCATCCTCATGGAAGGCCACCTAATGAAGTGAACAATTTGGTAGGGGATGTTGGGAGGAGAACTCCCAATAAAAATGAAAGATATGTCTGCCCTCCAAGGGCAAGGAAACGAGAAGAATAAGTTGGATAGGTCGAGCTAAAGACCCTAAACAAGCGCTTCTTGGGAGGCAACCCAAGAGTTCTTTTTGTTAGTTGTATTTTGTATTTTCATTTTTAGTTTGTTTTCACTATGTTTTAGTTTTGTTTTCAGGTTGAAATCTACTTCCATGAGCTGGCCATGACTTCTTCATGGGCATGGAAGTATTGGAGAAGTGGATTAGGAGATTAAACATCAAATGGAGTAAAATAGGGCATGGCCGTGTACTGTACACGGCCAGGCAAAGGATGCAGAGAAGGAAAGGAAGGGAGAAGGGAGCATGGCCGTGTACCAGACACGGCCGTGCAAAGAATTCAGAGAAGGAGAGTTCTTTGGCCGTGTTCCAGACACGACCGTGTGGAGAAATCAGAGCAAAAGCTTGCATTGGCCGTGTTCCAGACACGACCATGTGCTAAAACCAGAGAAGAGAACTCAGAAGGCCGTGCCCCAGACACGGCCGTGTGAGGAAAGCCGAGAAGAAGGAAGTTGTGCCCGTGTCCCAGACACGACCGTTAAAAGAATTCTAGAAAAGAAGATGGGTATGGCTGTGTCCCAGACACGGCCGTGTGATGGGGCGTGAATAAGGCCGTGTAATGAAACACGGCCAGTATATGCCCTCTATAAGGGTTAGGGTGGAGGGTGTGGGCGGTACACGGCCGTGTACCGCCGCACATCCTCTTCTTTATCCCTTTTTCTCATTTTGCTATTTCTAAGGTTTCAAACTACTTCTTCTAACTTTTCTTTCTCATTCTTCTTGAAAAGATTGAATCGTTTCTTCATGGCAAATGTGATTAACGAGACTTCATCCACGGGAAAAGGAAAAGAGAAGATGGTTGCAATAAAAGGGAGGAACTCTTGTTTTAAAGGTATCTCTAATTACTTTGATATCATTTTCTCTAGTGAAGAGCAACAACTTAGATATACTTCTTTATGTAAACGTCCTCTTGTGAGCACTAAGTTTATTGATGAAGTAACTTTGGAAACTCTAGGGTTTAGGGATGATTTGAATTGGTTATTTAAAAGAATAGGTTGGAATGGTTTAATGAATATGAAATACCCTACCTACCCTAGAATTGTTTTTGAATTTTTAAGCTCTATAGTGGTTGATAATGTTCAAGGTGAGGGTAAACAAAGTTTTTGACTGTTTAATGATGATTATGAATGGACATTAAGCTATTTTAACACTTGTTATGAGTTGCCTCAGAATGATTTGTGTATAATTTTACCTCAGTTTAAAAGTTCACGTTTTTGGCAACACATTTCTGAACAATCACATTTAAACCCTCATAATTCCAAAGCTCTTCACATTATTAACCCGATTTTTAAATATTCTTATTTGGTCATGAAGAATACCATATTTGAAAGAGAAGATAAAGAGGGATCGGTAAGACTTATGGATTTGTATTGCTTATGCCCAATGGTTGAAAGTGCACCAATTAATTCTGGTTATTTCTTTCTTAAACATTTGGTGAAATTAGGAAAATCGGATTCTACTATACCCATTGTTCTAGGAGGATTACTTACTCAAGTGGCTTTAATATTAGGGTGTGATTTAAGCGAATTGGAAATGATTGAAAATTCTTGTGGATTGGATTTAGATTCATGTTTAGCAATTAAAATGATTAAGCGTGAAGAACATGGATTTAGTCTAATTATTAAAAATGGTTTTCCTTTGAAATTGCCAAATCATGATCTTACTACCATCCATGATAAATAAAATTGGTGTTTGAAATTAGCTAGGCAACAATCTAGAACATTGTCATCTTTTACTTCAAGGAACGTTCCCAAGGCTAGTCAAGATGTCCATAGTTTTATTTTCCAAGAACATCACTCTGTTTTGAACAATATTCATAATGATCTAGACGCGACTAATGATTTCCTTACAAGTAAGGAACACATGGAAGAGGAACAATTTAAAAAGTTACAAGATTGTTTTAGGAGTGAGAGGGAATTGTGTGAAAAGATTTCTCAATTTATGAATTCCTATAGGACCCATTTTGAGTTTAATGAAGATTTTCGGGGGTATATGAGGTTTTTCCAAGATGATGTTGACAAATGTTTCGAGTATCATATGTTTGTTAGAAATGAAGTAAGGTGGTTTATGGATTATTTCCCTTTTATTCTGCCTGAATTTCCTGATCTACCTCCACCTCCACCATATTGATTTCATCGGGACGATGAAAAATTTAAGTCTGGGGGAGTGTCAAACCTGATTTCTTTTTGTTTCAGTTTTTGATTGTTTTCTTATTTTCTGCATGTGTAGTTGTTGTTTTTCATTCTATTTTGATTATCTTGCTTGAGTGTTTGTTTTGATAGCCATTTGATTATCTTTTGAAATAATTTTGGCAAACATCTTGAGAACATCAATCTTCACTTTTATGCTTTCTTGGATTCAAGATAAAATGTTAGCACGTTCATTATCTAGATTCATGATGCTAGTAATAAGCTTTATGTACTTCTTTTCTCTATCTTGGGTAGCATGAAATAAGCTAAGAATCATATGGAGATAAGTTTTAGTCTTGGCTTGACCTTAAGAATCTTACTTTCACTACACTTTGACTTGATGCTTGAATGATTGATATCATTGAAATAGTCATGATTCATATTGTTTGCTTAGTACTTGGTTTCCATGGTGATTTCTCAACCTTCATTTTGGTTACTGGATGAGGCTCAAATCATTAAAGCTCATTTGGAAAAAATCAAAATATCCCTACATTTGTGCTAAAAGTACATTTGTGAATAAGTTTTGCACAATGCAAACACTTATGAAAAAAAAAGAAAAGAAATGAAAAAAAATAAGGGATATAAAAAAACAGTTGTCGTGAGTGGAATCTAGCAAGTCACCCCTTTGAGATCGAGTTAGGTTACTGGGGAAATGACTGCTTAGCTTCTCTTGAGATTGAGCACACCTTTGAGACCTTGGGTTGGTTGAGAAATATGAACCAAGTGAGTGGAAAGTAAGTGCCTAACACTGGTTACTTGTCTTTCACCGGAAACATTAGGAATTCAAATTTGATTATGACTTGACTAGGACATAGATTGAAACTTGAAGGGTTTTTGTGTTACTTTAACACTGTGCACAAGATACTTAAGCTTGAGCCATACTTGATTTGTTTCCATGATTATGCTTGTAAGTGGAACTCTTTGATAGAGTTAGGAAAGTTCATTAGTGTTTATGAATGTGTTGTGGAACATATGAATTAATATTGCAGCATTTTGCTTGAGGACAAGCAAAGGTTTAAGTCTGGAGCTGTGATGTGAGTAGATTTTATATACTTTTTATGCATGTTTTGATGCACATTTACATATTTTGAGCATGCTTGATCTATGCATTTTTGTACTTCCAGTTTTTCTTTTAGCATATTTACTCTTTTTGTTCGGAGATCTGCTTTTGTGCATTTTCTGTACGTAGAAGTCGAATTTGGTGAAGATCATGCATTCTTGGACAAAACCTATGAGCAAAGCAAGCGAGAAGGCACCTGGCCGTGTACCAGACACGGCCCTGCATTGGTAGGGAGCTCTGGCCGTGTGGAGTTCAGAGGCCATGTGGCAGCAACAGCAAAGGAAGAAGGCCTGGCCGTGTGAACCTCACACGGCCATGCCATGTTTTGAAGTAAATCAGAGTGAAGACCTTACATGGCCGTGTGGATCTACACGACCTTGTGAGGTTTCCAGAAATCAGAAGGGCCCAGGCCGTGTACACCACACGGTCGTGCAGGGTTTCCAGTGAGCAAAACATTCCCGGCAGTGTACACCACACAGCCGTGCCAGGTATCCAGAAGAGGGGTCAGCCCAGGCCGTGTGGATATACACGGCCGTGCTTGGGGGTTTTGAAGGGAGTTGGTCACGGCAGTGTACACCACACGGCCGTGTGAAGATGGCAGAGAGGGGAATGAGACAGGCCGTGTGAACCTCACACGGCCGTGTCTCGGGGCCGTGTGGCACCCAAACTCTACCTCTATATAAGCCCTCCTTCATGAATTGAAAAAGGATCTTCTCCCCTTTGGGAGAAAGCATGATTTGGTGGATTCCTCCCATTCTTGGGAGGATTTTTGGGCGATCTAAAGGGAGATCTTGGCGAATTCGACTCCGGGAGCGAGGATTGGATCCGAAGATGGAGCTATATCGTAGATAAATTTTCTTTCTTTCCACTTCTTGGATTGGGATTGAAGAATGCTTGTAATCTTCTTATCTTTGGTTTTCTTTCTTCATTTTATGGAGTGGATCTTGTTGATCTAGGATGGAGGGAGTATTTGTGAGATAAATTGATGTAAACTCTTGTGGATTTGCAATTTCTTTGTTTCTATGATGTTGCCTAGTTTGTATCAATTGGATCTTGAATGATTAATTGTGATTAGGGCTTAATTCTCATTCTTGATTGATTGTTTAGATATCTTGTACACTTTGTAAAGATTAACCTTCACTCGGTTTTCCGAGGGATCCACGTGACAGGTGCAAGCCCGTGTAAGGACGTTTGAGGGATAACCTTGAAGGGGAAATGAGATTATTCAAGAGGGTAGGATAGATTTTATGATTCAATCCTTGTATCTTTATGGGTTAAGAAGCTATGAACTTCTATGTTGGTATCCGAGGGAAGCATAGTAATAGGTGCAATCCTGTGTAAGAACAGCGTAGGTTCATATCTAATTGATCACATTTAGGTACATTTATCAGTCCTATGCCGGTTATCTATTGCAAGAGAGAACTGGCAACCTTCTACAAATATTAGACAATTTATAAATAAGAATTGGTAAACCATATACATTCAAGAGATTTCACAAAGAAACCAAAACTCCTAGAACCTCCCTTTATCATAACTCAAACCCCAAACTCTTGTTTGTTGATCTTTCATTTTAAATTTGTTTTTCATCCTTAGCATTTGAACCAATTGATTAGTTGTTTAGCTAATTCGCTTTGAGATATCTCTAGTGCTTATTCCAGTCCCTGTGGATACGATAATCTTTTATATTACTTGCGATATTTCAGTACACTTGCGGAATGAAACAAGCACCCTCCAAAGGAGCAGGAGGTGCCTCGAACGGCCATGGAGGCGCCCTCAAGGGCATCCGAGGTGCCCTCAAGAGGATAAGCTATGGGAGTTGCGGATCTTATCCACGCTGTGAATCCGCCAGTGATGGAGGTGCCCTTAAGGGCCTTGGAGGCGGCCTCAATGGCTTATATAAGCCTGTCTCGAGCAGAGGCTTAGAACAACATCGAAAAAGTAATCTCTCATCAGCGCACTACTAACGAGATGATCTGGCTGAGCTATAACAAGACCCCGACAACCCGAAGCTGTGAAGTTTCAATTTCTTGTTGTTGGTATAGTTTTTCTGTACAGTTTTATTGTAATAATCTCTTGTAATATTTACGAGCATATAGTTGTTGCCCAAAGTAAATGGTCAACGAGTGTGGGCCTTGGAGTAGGGGTCGCCACAGCCTCCGAACCAAGTAAATCCCTGTGTTTGCTTATGTCTCTGTGTTTTGATTTCCACTGCGTTTATTCTAAGACTTCCGAAACGAAAGTGAAAGCCACGAGTGTTATTCACCCCCCCCCTCTCAAGCACTTTTCGATCTAACAATTGGTAACAGAGCGGGGTCACTTTGATTTTGTGCAACCACCAATCAAGCATTTTTTTGTAGTGATTTTCAATTTTTTAGAGTCGATCGGAATCGATATTATTGCAGCCTTCTGATACAGTTGTTAGAGTGTATACTAAAAGCCTAGCTTTTGTAAACATTTATTTTTGAAATAAAAGAATCACATTGGTCAAATGTCTGCATTTATTTGTTAAGTGTAGTAGTTCAATTAATTAATACTGTAGATAACATGGTGTGTGGTGTCACACACAGAAGATTATGTTATCATTTCTTTATAAATTATAAACAGTTACTCACGACTAAGATGGAAAGGAACAAATCATTTGAATAGTCATAGTGTAATTAGGTATTAGTTTATCTTGACTAATAAATTACACTAGTACACTCTAAGTGTATTGAGTAGGACCATTTTAGGTAAGTTCTTTTTATACTGACTTAATAAAAGAACTAGACCTTAGTTATTATGGAAGTGTGTGCTCTTAATCCTAATATAGTAACAAGCACATATATTTAGTATTTATTTCTTTAACTTATCAAAGGGTGATATTTAGTTCAATAAATCAATAGGCCCAATAAGTTGAGAAATTATATTACTTATAGTGTGTGTTGTTGATTATAGAAGAAAACTTTGTCCTAGTAATCTAGGTTGAGAATGTCCCTAAGAGAAGCTCATAAGGATTGTCATGTTAAACCCTGTAGGTGGACTTAGTCCGACATGACAATGAGGTTGAGTGGTACTACTCTTGGACTAAGATATTAATTAAATTGAGTTGTCAGTAACTCAATTAAATTAATGGACATTCGTTATCTTAAACACAGAGAGACTAACACACTCATGATAAGAAGGAGCCCATAATGTACTTTGGGGTTAGTGCGATAGTGCAATAATAACTCTCTAGTGGAATGAGTTATTATTGATGAACTTGAGTTGTTTGTTCGGGGCGAACACGGGATACTCAAGCTCGTCGAAAGGCCAAAACCAATTTCTCCTATAGGTCCGTGTTATAGCCTCATTAAAGCCTCAAGTCCATCCAAATAAAAGCTCATCTTGGTGTCCAAGAAGGAGACCGACCCAAGGCTTGGTGACCAGTCCAAGGGCCTGCCACCATCTCCTTAAGAGGGCCGACCCTTTTGCTTGGTGACCAAGCAAGTAGGGGCCGGCCATAATAAATTCAAATAGGTGGGATGTTTTAAATTTTTAAAATCTTCTCTTTGTAGAAAACTACAAGTTTAAAAGAAGGATTTTAAATTTACAAAACATTCCTTATTTGAATTAGGCCACATGGTTCAAAAGAGAGTTTTAAAAGTTTTAAAACTTTCCTTATTTAACCATCCTCATGGTTTTTTAAAAGACAGTTTTAAATTTAAAACTTTTCTTTTATGTAACCATGTTAAAGAAAAGGAAAATTTAGAAGAGAAGTTTTAAATTTTATAACATGATTTTAATTTTTAAAACTTTCCTTTTTTAACATCCATGATAGGAAAGAGAGCTTGTAAAATTTTATAAGAGGATTCCTTCTTTTATAAAATTTTATAAAAATTATTTTTCTACTTGATGATGTGGCCGGCCACCCTTGCTTGGTGCCCAAGCAAGGGGCCGGCCAATCAATCCATGATTGATGATTGATTCAATCAAGAAGAAAGAAAAAGAAAAATAAAAGGGGAAAAGGAAAAAGAAGAGGAAGATTTTAATTTTTGTAAAAAGTCTTTCCTTATTTGCCATAGGCAAGTAATATAAAAGAAGGAGAGGAGAGGCCTCATGAGACATCAATTCTTATTATCTTGTTGGAGAATCCTCTTGTGGTCGGCCCCTCTCTTCTTCCCTTTCCCTTTGCTCTCTTTTGTTCCTTGGTGGTGGTGGTGGCAAAATACTAAAGGAGGAGGAGGAGCTTTGGGTGGTGTTCATCTTGGAGGATCGTCGCCCACACGACGTTCAAGAGGAGGCGAGGAATACGGCAGAAGATCTCGAGGTTATTAGCATACAAAGAAGAGGTATAACTAGTAATTATTTTTCGCATCATACTAGTTCTTCTTTGTTAGAATTCCAAATGCCCCCAGGGTGTAGCGCAGACGGTGGGCACATGGTATCTCTGGCGTAATGGTCAGGGGTCGATTCTCAGGAACTGACGACCTGGGGTTTATCCCGCCATGCGCCTATGGTCTATGTACCTGCATGAACCTCCCTCCATATCCGTGGGGTCGGCACTAGGGGGGCCGCTAAGGTAGCGGATCTACCTTTTTTTTTTTGTTAGAATTCCAAACACAAGAGGCATATGATTCTCGAGTTTTGAATTTGTTTCGAATTTTTGTTTTTGTTTTGTTTTTCGAATTTGTGATTCGATTGTTCTTTTTTGTTAAACCTAATGTTATTTTAGGAAATTAAATATTGAATTTATATTAAAGGCTTTGTCGAGGTAGTGGTAGATGATCTCATACCCAAGAAGGCCTAGTGCCTCGCCATGTTTAACCTTGGAGCCGATTTTAGAAATAAATATTTAATTAACTTTGTAACATAGGTTGATTTGGATCAATAGTGTTAAGTTCCGCTTGCGATCTAAATCTAAACCATTAAGAACAGATAAGTTAAATTTAAAATCAATAATGTTAAGTTCCATTTGCGATTCATAATTTAACTTCAAAAGAACACAATAGGTTGTTTACGAAAGGTTCGACACTTGTACAAAATTTTTGTACAGTGGAACCGGAACGATCTTCCTAGGACCAACCAACAATTGGTATTAGAGCTAGGGTTTGCCTCTGTGTGTTTTAGTTTTCAAGTAGATTATGCACATGTCATACATAATTTAGGCAGGATAATAGTAGGATGTACTAACTTTGTGGTTGTAGGCTCCAACTATTATGGCATATAGATATTGAGTGTGATTGGACCCTTGGACATGTCAAGGGTATTTTATTATGTGTGCATGATTGTAATATTAAATACAGCAGGAGCTGTATTAGTTATTAGGATTTTATATTTTTGTTTCGATCTAGATTACATGTACATTCCATTTATTGAATATAAGATCGATATATGTAAAATTCTATTTTTGTCGCAGATCGTATCCTTACGAGGTGTGGTGCTATTAGAGGCCCAGAGGCGCAGCGGAAAAAGGAAGCTCGATGGACCTGACGGCATGAACCTGAAGGCTGGCAGCACACGAAGGACAGTGATGGAAAAGGCCATTATAGTTGGAAAATAAATTTATATATTTATTGCTTTTATTTACTGTGATGTGTGTGTGTGCATTTGTTGTATGCTAGCATAAGTCAAAAATCCTCATTTTAAATAGCTAATTGGGAGAGGAATTTTTAATAAATTACATGGTCTCCATTACTGGTTTGTAAGTGATGCAAATAAACATGTGCATTGGCTCTGAGTTCCTTCCTCCATGTCGGATGAGTTTGTTTGTGGATCACTAGATCAAACATCCATTTTGGATGACTATAGGAAATTAATTAAGAACGTGTTATCTTCCCCATCGGAAGGGGCACAATTTTATTAATGGACTAAGTGTCAAGTAATGGTATACACTTAGGAACGTCTAATAGTATCCTCCCCATCGAAGTCACTGCTATTATTTGTGTGACCAAAGGAAACCAACTATTAATTATTTGTCATAGGTTGACAAGATAATTAATGGGTAAAACCCTCCTCTTACAAATGCTCAATTTTGTATACGTCCACACTATTGTGGCATGCAAAATTCACAGTGTTTGAGGTGTTGGTAAATTTAAATAATATTGTTTGAGGAATCAATGTTATTCTAAATTTAGAGTCTTGACCATAGTTTATTTTGTGATTCTTAGGATAACTTTCAATCTACTGGCCATCATACTGAAAGAGAATAGACTTACTGGTCCCAACTATATAGATTAGAAAAGAAACCTGGATATTATCTTAACTGCTGAAAGCTAAAGTTTGTACTGTCAAAGGTCTACCCAGATATGCCTAATAGTGATTCTACCCCAGAGGAGATTGAGTATCACAATAAATGGGTAAAAACTGATGAGATGGCGCAGTGTTACATTTTGGCTTCGATGTCAAATGTATTGCAACATCAGCATCAGGACTTACCAACAGCTTATGATATAATGAACAATCTCAAGGAACTCTTCGGATATCAGAATCGGGCTTCTAAGAAAGAGGCAATGAGAAAACTAATGACAGCCACCATGACTGAGGGGACTCCCGTTAGGGATCATATTCTCAAGTTGATGGCTTACTTAAACGAGATACAAATACTTGGAGGTGAAATTGATGGAGAAACTCAGGTCGATATGATCCTCCAAACGCTGCCCAGAAGTTTTGAGCATTTTCGCCTGAACTATAATATGAATAAAAGGATGTATTAATTAGCGGAACTACTGACAAAACTTCAGGCAGCCGAAGGGCTATTTCATCAATATTCTCAAAGTCACTATGCTGAAAATGGTTCTACTTCTAAACTGAAAGGCAAGAAGAAGAAGAAACAAGCTGGCTCAGCAAAGAAGGTGAATAAACCTCAAGGTACAAAAGCTGGAATGAAGAAGCCGAACGGCAAGTGCTTCATCTGCAAGCAGACTGGACATTGGAAGGCGGACTGTCCTCGTAGGAAAGAGAACAATAAAGGTATATCTCATACTCTAATAGTTGAAACATGTTTAGCAGTGTTATCTACTAGCACCTGGTGTGTAGATATAGGAGCCACTAATCATGTCTGCAACTCTTTGCAGGGGTTCCAGGAAACCCGATGACTATTTGATGGAGAGATAACCGTCTACATGGGCAATGCTACTAAGGTGGCAGTTGTTGCAGTGGGAGACATCTATTTATCTTTTGATAGGAATAGAAGTTTAGTGTTAAGAATTTGTCTTTATGTACCCAGTTTTAGAAAGAATTTAATTTCAATTTCTAAACTATATTTGGATGGATATTCTATTTCGTTTAATGACAATGTGGTTATAAAGAGAAATAGGGTTATTATCTGTTCTGGTGCATTGGTTGACAATTTATATACTTTAAATTCAATTTCTCCTACAATGCAAAATATGGAAATTAATAACACATCTTCTAACTCTAATAAGAGAAAGGACCCTTCGGAAATGAACAAGACATATCTTTGGCATCTAAGGCTTGGGCATATTAATTTAAGTAGGATTCAACGACTAATAGTCGATGGACTCTTGGATTCATTAGTGTTGGAAAACTTTTCAACTTGTGAATCCTTCTTAGAAGGTAAAATGACCAAGAGACCTTTTAATGCCTAGGTGTATAGAGCCAATGATGTGTTAGAACTGGTTCAGTCTCACTTGTGTGGTCCTATGTCTATCCAGGCAAGAGGTGGTTTCGAATACTTTGTCTCCTTTATAGACTATTATTCGAGAAACGAATATATTTACCTAATGCACTGCAAGTCTGAGTGCTTTGAAAAGTTCAAAGAGTACAAGGCTGATGTGGAGAAACGTCTTGGTAAAAGTATCAAAACACTACGGTCTGATCGTGGTGGTGAATACCTCTTAGTAGAATTTAGGAATTACTTATTAGAGACTGGGATTCAATCCCAATTGTCCACACCTGGTACACCCCAATAGAATGGTGTGGTAGAACGAAGGAATAGGACTCTTATAGAAATGGTTAGATCGATGATGAGTTATTCAGAATTACCAAATTCGTTTTGGGGATACGCTCTGGAAACAACAGTGCACATTCTGAACTTAGTATCTTATAAATCAGTACCCACTACTCCCATAGAATTATGGAATGGGTGAAAGCCCAGTCTATGACATATTCAAATTTGGGGTAGTCTAGCACATGTGCTGAAAGCATATGCTGATAAGTTAGAATCTCGTACAGAAGTTCTCGTGTTTGTGGGTTATCCTAAAGGAACGAAAGGTGGTTTATTTTATAGTCATAAAGACCAGAAGGTCATTGTTAGCACCAATGCCTAATTTTTAGAAAAAGACTATATAATGGACCACAAGTCCAGAAGTAAAATTATTCTAGAAGAAATGATAGAGGGCACGTCTACTTCAGTACCAACAGTACAAGATGGTGTACCACATGAGGGTGCAACACATGTCACACATGATACACAACTATAGACAGTGCCTCGTCGTAGTGGGAGGGTTGTAAGGCAACTTGAGAGATTCATATTTTTGGGAGTGTCTTCGAACTTAATCCCGTGTAAGCATGAACCTGATCCCCGGACACATAACGAAGCACTCCAAGATAAAGATGCAGTATCTTGGCAAAAGGCAATGAACTCTGAAATAGAATCTATATATTCTAATAAGGTCTGGGAGCTTGTAGAACCACTATATGGTGTAAAAGCCATTGGGTGCAAGTGGATCTACAAAAGGAAACGAGGGACAGACGAGAAGGTAGAAACCTTCAAAGAAAGGCTTGTTGCGAAAGGGTACACTCAGAATGAGGGAATTGATTATGAGGAGACTTTTTCAGCGGTAGCTATGCTTATGTCTATCCAGATACTCTTATCCATTGCTGCTCATATGGATTATAAGATTTGGTAAATGGATGTCAAGACAACTTTCCTTAATGGAAGTCTTGAAGAAAACATCCATATGAAGCAACCAGAGGGGTTCATTGAAAAAGGCAAAGAGCATCTAGTGTGCAAGCTCAATCGGTCCATTTATGGACTGAAGCAAGCTTCAAGATCTTGGAACATCCGGTTTAACGAAGTAATCTAGTCATATGGATTTATTCAGTGTCCGGATGAGTCTTGTATATAAAAGAAGTGTAACGAAAATGTGGTGGTATTTCTTGTACTATACGTAGATAACATTTTGTTAAATGGCAACAATGTTAAGGTGTTATCGGACGTAATGGTATGGTTGTCCAAACAATTTGATATGAAGGACTTAGAAGAATGTGCACATATTCTTGGGATCAAAGTCATAAGGGATCGCAAGAAAAGAATGTTATGCCTATCTCAAGCTTCATATATAGATACGATCCTTGCTCGTTTTAGCATGAAAAACTCCAAGAAAGGTTTCTTACCTTTTAGGCATGGAGTAGCCTTATCTAAAGAGATGTCTCCGAAGACATCAAAGAAGATAGAGGACATGAAGGTAGTTCCTTATGCTTTGGCTGTAGGAAGCCTAATCTATGCAATGCTGTGTACGAGACCGGATATCTGCTTTGCCCTGGGCATGGTTAGCATATATCAAAGTAACCCTAGACAAGGACATTGGACTATTGTAAAGCATATATTAAAGTACCTGAGAAGGACTAGAGATTATATGCTAGTTTACCAAGCAGACGATTTGCTCACTGTGAGTTACACGGATTCGGATTTCCAATCAGATAGGGACAACAGTAAGTCTACATCAGGCTATGTGTTTACTCTAGGAGGTGGAGTCATTGCATGGAGGAGTGTTAAGCAGAAATGCGTATCAAACTCAACCATGGAAGCTGAGTATGCGGCAGCCTCTGAGGCAGCTAAAGAAGCTGTATGGCTCAGGAACTTCCTAATGGACTTAGATGTGATTCCTGATTTACCCAAAATTATTACAATCTATTGTGATAATAGCGGTGCAATTGCAAACTCAAAGGAACCATGAGCCCATAAGACAAGTAAACATATAGAGCGCAAGTACCACTTGATACGAGACATCGTCAAGAGAGGAGAAGTTGTCGTCGCCAAGATTGCATCAGCAGATAACCTGGCAGATCCTTTCACTAAGGCCCATCTGGTGAAAGCTTTTGATCGGCATGTGGAGGGGATGGGAATCAGATGTATGGTAGTAGATATGGCAGCTTAGTCTTTTAGTATAAGTGGGAGATTGTTAGAGTGTATACTAAAAGCCTAGCTTTTGTAAATATTTATTTTTGAAATAAAAAAATCACATTGGTCTACATTTATTTGTTAAGTGTAGTTGTTCAATTAATTTATACTGTAGATAATATCGTGTGTGGTATCACACACAGAAGATTATGTTATCGGTTCTTTATAAATTATAAACAGTTGCTCACGACTAAGATGGAAAGGAACAAACCATTTGAATGGTCGTAGTGTAATTAGGTATTAGTTTATCTTGACTAATAAATTACACTAGTAAACTCTAAGTGTATTGAGTAGGACCATTTTAGGTAAGTTCTTTTTATACTGACTTAATAAAAGAACTAGACCTTAGTTATTATGGAAGTGTGTGCTCTTAATCCTAATATAGTAACAAGCACATATATTTAGTATTTATTTCTTTAACTTATCAAAGGGTGAGATTTAGTTTGATAAATCAATAGGCCCGATAAGTTGGGAAATGATATTACTTATAGTGTGTGTTGTTGATTATAGAAGAAAACTTTGTCCTACTAATCTAGGTTGAGAATGTCCCCAAGAGGAGCTCATAAGGATTGTCATGTTAAACCCTGCAGGTGAACTTAGTCCAACATGACAATGAGGTTGAGTAGTACTACATTTGGACTAAGACATTAATTAAAGTGAGTTGTCAGTAACTCACCTAAATTATTGGACATTCATTTTCTTAAACACAGAGAAACTAACACATTCATTATAAGAAGGAGCCCATAATGTAATTTGGGATTGGTGCGGTGGTGCAATAATAACTCTCTAGTGGAATGAGTTATTATTGAAGAACTTGAGTTGTGTGTTCGGGGCGAACACGGGATACTCAAGCTCGTTGGAAGGCCAAATCCAATTTCACCTCTAGGTCCATGTCGTAGCCTCATTAAAGCCTCAACTCCATCCTGTTGGATCGAGACCGCGCTAAAGGGGGGGGGTGAATAGCGCTCGTGGCTATTTCGTTCGATTATCGAAAAACTATCGGAGTAATTAAAAACACAGCGAAATAAAAACAGTCAAACACAGAGACACAGGGAATTACTTCGTTCGGAGCCTAAGGCGACTCCTACTCGAAGGCCCGCGATCCTTGATCGCTTCCGGTGGGCAACAACTATAATATCGTGAATAAGTACAAGGAAATAAGTACCACTGGAATTGAAATAATACCGACGACAGAATAATAACTGAAGCTTCGGGTCGTCGGCGACTACAACAGCACTTTAGAGTCGTTTCTTGAGCAGTACACAGCATAAGGAAAGCTTGCCAATTGTTGATCTTCACTGCTGCTCGAAGAACCCTTATAAAGGGCATCCAAGGCGCCTTGAAAGCCTCCGAAGGCGCCTCCATAGCTCCGAGTCCACCGTGTAGATGAGCGCTGACCATTCTGCGCTTATCACCTTGAAGGCGCCTTCATAGGTCTTCAAGGCGCCTTCCAAGGCGGCTTCCAAGGCGCCTCCATAGCCAACCGAGGTGCCTTCAGCCCTGCTTCACGGCCAGGTCACCTTTTGCACCCGAGGCGCCTCCAAGCCCCATGGAGGCGCCTCGGACACTGTTCATCCGAGGGAAAACATCATTATTTTGTACCTGCAAGACATGTTAGTCCCAAACAATATCCTGCAACACAAAGTTAGTATAAAACAACAATATGAATAATAAAGAATGTTATGACAGTCTCTGGACTGTCCGGGTTTGACTTCGGATTTCCGTCCAGAAACCCTAGGTCGACCCGACGCTTACTATTCCCTCTACGGGGAACGTGTCCTCACCTACTCCACTTAGGAGATTTACGTGTTGCCAGTATGATCCTCCAGATTGACTGGACTTTTTCTCAGCACTCGACGCTTCCGGACTTTCTGCTGGACATCCGCTTCCCGGCTAGTCCAGTCTTTCACCTGGTTCGCGACACCAGGACTTTCCACCTAGGGTTACCACCTCCTAGGACTTTTGCCTGAAGCCATCGACCTACCAAGACTTTCCGCATAGGGTTACCACCCCCTAGGACCTAGGGTTACCACCCCCTAGGGTTTTTCCATTTGTCTAACCGCAGCTAGGACTTATGCCTAAGTACCACTTAGGACTTTCCTGCAAACTTGTTCAACATATTAGAAACCAAAACACCTTATCTTTGAACCCTTTGACATAATCAAAACATAGGTTCGATCGTCGGATGTTTCCCGCACCAACAATCTCCCCGTTTTTTATTATGGCAATACAGTTCAAAGTTAAGTAAAAAATAAGACAGTAAGTACAGAAACTTAAACATGAACATAAAAAAACTTTATGCTCTCCCTTTGATTATGTTTAAGTTTACTCTTTACTTAACTTTTCTCTCTCCCCCTTTGACATAAATCAAAAAGAAACCTAGGAAAAGAGAAAAATAGTCTATGTAACTTTTCTCTCTCCCCCTTTTCTTTATGAATCACTTAGCTAAGCCTTTTGCAAACATTGAATTTTGAAAATATAGCTTAAGTGAAAAGGGACTTAGCATAATTTTGAATAAAATAATACTTATTTTTGAAAAAGAACTTGTTAGTTTTTAGGTTGAAGAGAGAGAGTTGCTAAAATTTTAATTTAGATTATTTATTCAGTTGGTCCTTAAGTCCAAGCATGAGTCAAGTTAAATAGTAATCAAATTATCTAATTGGTGTTGATCAGGTATCAGAGTCCTAACGTACAAGCATGCTTGATCTTAATATTTCCATTTCCTTTAGTTTGAGAGATACTTTTAGCTGAGATAAGGTTATTTTTGTTTTTAACAAGTAACTAAGCAAATTTTTGTGATATCACAACACCTTAAATTCTTAGTTTTTAAAGAGGGAGTTTAGAAAAAAAATTTGATCAAGACTCAGTTTAACTAAGATTTTTATTTTTTAAAATACTTTTATCAAATACTTAGCTAAACTTATAAAGATAGTAGTTTTGTTAAGTATTTAACCTTAAAAAAACTTAGTTTTTCAAAAAAAATTGTTTTGATGAAATTTTGAGAATGCTTTGGAAAATACTTAGCATTTTCAGCAAAACTTAGCATTTGAAAACAATTGCTTTGAGAGACGCTTAGCTAAATTCTTTTTTTTTTTTTGTCTTTTTAAAAAACTTTAAAAAGTACTTAGCTAAATTTGAAAAACTAATTTTAAACCAACTCAAAATCACTCCCCCTTAATTAATGCCTTAGTAAATTCTTTGAGTTCAGGAGTTCAAGCATGAGAGGTTAAAAAAAAATATTTTTCTATCTTTCCATCTCACTCATTCTAGATTAACAAGTATGTTTAGCATATTAGTGAGCGTGAGATGGAGTTGTCTTTACAATTGATATAAAACATAAGTTTTGAATTTCAAATGATTTGACATTAAGTTTTGAAAAGATTTTAAAATGATTTTTGAAATGATTTTGAAAAGATTTTGAAAATAAGTTTTGAAAATATTTTAAAATGATTTTGAAATTAAGTTTTGAAAAGATTTTAAAATGATTTTTGAAATTTAGTTTTGAAAAGATTTTAAAATGATTTTGAAATTAAGTTTTGAAAAGATTTTTAAAATGATTTTGAAATTAAGTTTTGAAAAGATTTTTAAAATGAGTTTGAAATTAAGTTTTGAAATGATTTTTAAAATAAGTTTGAAATTAAGTTTTGAAAAGATTTTTAAAATAAGTTTTGAAAAGATTTTTAAAATGATTTTGAAAATAAGTTTTGAAAAGATTTTTAAAATAAGTTTGAAATTAAGTTTTGAAAAGATTTTTAAAATAAGTTTTGAAAAGATTTTTAAAATGATTTTGAAAATAAGTTTTGAAAAGATTTTAAAATAATTTTGAAAAGGTTTTGAAAATAAGTTTGAAAAGATTTTAAAATAATTTTGAAAAGGTTTTGAAAATAAGTTTGAAAAGATTTTAAAATGATTTTTGAAAAGATTTTGAAAATAAATTTGAAAAGATTTTAAAATGATTTTTGAAAAGATTTTGAAAATAAGTTTTGAAAAGATTTTTAAAATGATTTTTGAAATAATTTTGAAAATAAGTTTTGAAATTAATTTGAATTTGAATTAATTATCAGTTTGTTTTTAATTACTTAGTCATCTCACCCGATCTGAATTTTCAATCAAGGAATCCTATAATTTTTGTGAGATGAATTGAGGTTCAATTTAAGGGTTTGGTTTAACTTTGTATTAGATTCAGGTTTAGCTTTGGGTTCAACAAGTAAGCATTCTTTGGATAAACTTCTGGGCTATGGTGAGTCACAAGGAACTCATTAAAGTAACCATGCCTTCGAGGTTTTCCAAATAGTCCTATCCATTGAACTTAATACTAAACCTTGGTCTAACTAGTTAGGATCCATTTAAGGGTAGCTTCGGTCAGTTCCACTTGGCCAAATGCACCAAGTCGAAGCCATATCTTCCTAGACATGCGATGCCCAAGCTTCCCTAACTTACTATCATCCAAAAACTTCACCAGTACCGTGGGTCAAGTTAAACCAAGCCCATTTTTTCTAACCTTAATTACCCTACCGGGTAGTCTACTCTTGTTTACCCATTTCGGGTAGATTAAGTTCAGTTACCCAGTCGGGTAGTTTAGTTAGGGGTGACAGCTATTCTGGATCCTCCTTCTAAATTTTTATTTGATTTAAATTGAATTTTTGAATTTTGATTTACTTTCAAATTTTGAGATTTAAATTTAATTTAATTTCAAATTTTTAATTTAATTTTGAATTTAATTTAATTTCGAATTTTTAATTTAATTTTTAATTTAATTTAATTTCGTTTAATTTTAATGGTTTTTCTATTAGCTCCCCCTGGATCATAGCCTCGATATGGCCTATCGAGGTAGTATATTTGATCCTTCGGGATCCAATATTGACCAAGTCCAACTTGATTAATCAATTTGGACTTGGGGACCCATGCTTGAATTATGTTTCTATTATTTCTATTAACTAGAGACAGATATGATTTATATTTTGTTTTGGTCTTAAATCCAAGTCTGGATTTGTTGTAAATGGCTCGTTGTTTTCCAAGAATTAGATCCAAATTCTTGGAACCCAAGGTGAACCGTTCCAACGTGCCTTTGAGTTCTTTAATTTGAGTTTTCAAATTAGAATTTTCTTCCTCAAGTTGTTGGACTTGAGTCGAATTTCCAATTTGAATTGACTCAGTTAAAGCACTCAAGTCAGTCACTTCCTTAAGGGTTGTTACCTCCTTTTGGAGCGACTTAACCTGGACGTTGGATTTAGCCAACTTCTTTAATAAGTAAGGAATTAAATTTTCTGAATCATCTAAGCTAATACTTGAAATTAGAGCACTTACAGTGGTTTTGGGTCCTTCAGAAATGGATACGGATCCGTGGCTTCGCTCGGACTTGGTGTCTGATTCGCTCTCGGTTTCTGAATCAGGCTCGAACTCGGACTCGGTTTCAACAACATGTGCTAGTACTGGTAGAGCGAGAAGGCTCGCTTGCTCTTCTTCGTCCGATTCGGATTCATCTGATGACTCGGACCATGTTGCCATCAGTGCTTTCTTCATCTTGCTTGTTCCTGCAAATAACGCAACACCTTCCTCGGCCGGACTAGTATTAGTCTGCTCAAATAATTTATTTATTAAAATAAGCTTACCTATTTTTGTATCAGGAATACCTTCGTGTAACTCAATCAGATTCTCCCACAGCTCCTTGGCACTTGAGAATGGGCCGGCGCGATTCAGCTCCTTATTCGTTAAGCCACACTGAAGTGTATATGTTGCTTTTGCGTTTGCTTCTACCTTTTTGATAAGGTTCGCGTCCCAGTTCTCGTACGGTAGTGGCTTGCCGGCGCCGTTAGTTGGCAGTTGAAGTCCGATTTTAACGATCATCCAGACTTCAAAGTGAGTCTGGAGATACACCTCCATCCGACCCTTCCAATCTCCAAAATCATCTCCGGAGAAGAGCGGTGGGCGAGCAGTGTTGTAGCCTTCTTGATGGGTCATCTTAGAAAGACAATCTCGCAAAATAAACACAATAAAACTTGTTCCAAGACTTAGTCTTGGATTAGTAGTGCGGGAGAGAAATAAAAATAGTAATTCAGGAATTTTGAGAAAAAATAATAAAATATTATTAAAATAATATTAAAAAAATATTACTACAAATTTTTGAAAATGCAATATTTCGCTAATTCCAACCAATGGTGAAAAGATGAAAATTAATTTTTCAAAAATAGTTTTGGAGGGAAAAAAACGAAAGGCGTATATTTTTAACCTATATAAACGACAAAGCCACGAAAAATGATTGAATGGTGGTTGCACCAATTCAAAGCGACCCCGCTCTGATACCAATTGTTGGGTCGAGACCGCGCTAGAGGGGGGGTGAATAGCGCTCGTGGCTATTTCGTTCGATTATCGAAAAACTATCGAAGTAATTAAAAACGCAGCGAAATAAAAACAGTCAAACACAGAGACACAGGGAATTACTTCGTTCGGAGCCTAAGGCGACTCTTACTCGAAGGCCCGCGATCCTTGATCGCTTCCGGTGGACAACAACTATAATATCGTGAATAAGTATAAGGAAATAAGTACCACTGGAATTGAAATAATACCGACAACAAAATAATAACTGAAGCTTCGGGTCATCGGCGACTGCAACAGCACTTTAGAGACGTTTCTTGAGCAGTACACAGCAGAAGGAAAGCTTGCCAATTGTTGATCTTCACTGCTGCTCGAAGAACCCTTATAAAGGGCATCCAAGGCGCCTTGAAAGCCTCCGAAGGCGCCTCCATAGCTCCGAGTCCACCGTGTAGATGAGCGCTGACCATTCTGCGCTTATCACCTTGAAGGCGCCTTCATAGGTCTTCAAGGCGCCTTCCAAGGCGCCTCCATAGCCAACCGAGGCTCCTTCAGCCCAACTTCACGGCCAGGTCTGCTTTTGCACCCGAGGCGCCTCCAATCCCCATGGAGGCGCCTCGGACACTGTTCATCCGAGGGAAAACATCATTATTTTGTACCTGCAAGACATGTTAGTCCCAAACAATATCTTGCAACACAAAGTTAGCATAAAACAACAGTATGAATAATAAAGAATGTTATGACAGTCTCTGGATTGTTCGGGTCTGACTTCGGATTTCCGTCCGGAAATCCTAGGTCAACCCGACGCCTACTATTCCCTCTACGGGGAACGCGTCCTCACCTACTCCACTCAGGAGATTTACCTATTGCCAGTGCGATCCTCCAGATCGACTGGACTTTTGCTTAGCACTCGACGCTTCCGGACTTTCTGCTGGACATCCGCTTCCCGACTAGTCCAGTCTTTCACCTGGTTCGCGACACCAGGACTTTCCACCTAGGGTTACCACCCCCTAGAACTTTTTCCTGAAGCCATAGACCTGCCAAGACTTTCCGCATAGGGTTACCACCCCCTATGACCTAGGGTTACCACCCCCTAGGGTTTTCCTCTACCTTGGGTTACCACCCCCTAGGACCTAGGGTTACCACCCCCTAGGGTTTCCCATTTGTCTAACTGCAGCTAGGACTTATGCCTAAGTACCACTTAAGACTTTCCTGCAAACTTGTTCAACATATTAGAAACCAAAACACCTTAACTTTGAACCCTTTGACATAATCAAAACATAGGTTCGATCGTCGGATACTTCCCGCACCAACACATCCAAATAAAAGTCCATCTTGGTGTCCAAGAAGGGGATCGGCCCAAGGCTTGGTGACCAAGCCAAGGGTCGGCCACCATCTCCTTGGGATAGAAGATTTAGATTGATTAGAGGATGACACGGTCTATGCCTCACATTGATCAATCTAGATGTCAAGGATAGAAGGACACTTGTCATATATTGTGAAGAGTCACAATTAGTAGTCACAAGGTGATGTTGGATCTCAACATTCTTACAACTTGGGTAGTAATGATGTGTTGATAGATACCGCTCATTACTTATGTTTCTAAATGAGTTTAGGAGCATTGCCAACGTTATAAGAACCTATAGGGTCACACACAAAGGGCAATTAGATGGAGATTGTTGGTGCGGGAAGCATCTAACGATCGAACCTAAGTTTTGATAATGGCAGAGGATTCAAAGTTAAGGTGAGTTGTGATCTAACATGTTGAATGAGTGTCTCAGGAAAAGTCCTAACTGAGGTTAGGCAGAGGGAAAACCCTAGGGGGTGGTAACCCTAGGTCATAGGGAGTGGTAACCCTATGTGGAAAGTCTTGGCAGGTCGATGGCTTCAGGCAAAAGTCCTAGGGGGTGGTAACCCTAGGTGGAAAGTCCTGGTGTCGCGAACTAGGTGAAAGACTGGACTAGCCGGGAAGCGGATGTCCAGCAGAAAGTCCGGAAGCGTCGAGTGCTGAGCAAAAGTCCAGTCGATCTGGAGGATCGCACTGGCAACAGGTAAATCTCCGGACTGTAGAGGGAACAGTAGGCGTCGGGTCGACCTAGGGTTTCCGGTCGGAAACCCGAAGTCAGACTCGGACAGTCCGGAGACTGTCAATACTTCCTTTATCATATTTATTGTATTATGTGCTAACTTTGTGTTGCAGGGTAGTGTTTGGGACTAACGTATCTTGCAGGTGCAAAGGAGCAACCTAAAGCCTCGGATGAACAGTGTCCGAGGCGCCTTCATGGTGCTTGGAGGCGCCTCGGGTGCAAGGCTGGAGCTGGCTGCGAGAAGCTGTTCAAGGCGCCTTGATGAACAGTGGAAGGCGCCTTGAACCTGATAAGGTTCGACCAGTTCAGCTTTTATCTCCGCGACTGACTCGGCTCATTCAAGGCGCCTTGGTGAACAGTAGAAGGCGCCTTGAACACCCTTTATAAGGGGTTTCGACCAGCAGCTCTCCATAACGAACTCCAAGCAATCCTTACGCTACAAGCTGCTCTAGAAATGCCCAGAAGTGCTGTTACAATTCCCCGACAACCCGGAGCTTCAGATTCTGCTACTTTATTGTTGTCGGTACAATTTGTTCTAGTTCTTTCAATTGTAATTAGATTGTAATAGTTTTTACGAGCTTATAGTTGTTGCCCACGGAAAGCGATCAAGGATCGCGGGCCTTCGAGTAGGAGTCGACCTAGGCTCCGAACGAAGTAAACGACCGTGTTCTTGTGTTTGTTTCTTTTATTCCGCTGCTTTAATTACTCTACGAACGTGTTATGTTTCCGAATCGAACGATTTAGCCATCTCTAGCGCGGTCTCGATCCAACAATTGGTATCAGAGCGGGGTTGTTTTAATCTAGTGCAACCACCATTTAAAACATTTTTTTTCGTGGTATTTTGTTCGGAGTTGATCAGAATTTAGCTTCATAGCTATATTCTAATTGCTTTTCACGAATCGGTGTTGCTCAAAGTTGGTCAATTCCACTTGGGCTCGTTTTTTTTTTCCTTTTTCTCGCACTACTAATCCAAGACTCAGTCTTGGAATAGATTTTGTTGTTTTTGTTCTTTTAGATCTAAAATGGCCCAACAAGAAGGATATAGTACCGTTCGTCCCCCACTATTTTCCGGAGAAGACTTCGAATATTGGAAGGGGCGAATGGAGATATATCTGAAGATCCAGTTCGACACTTAGATGATCATCAAAACAGGACTGGAACTGCCAACTGGTACCGACGGTAAGCCTACACCCTGTGAAAATTGGGAGCCAGCATTTATCAAAAAGGTGGAAGCTGACGCAAAAGCCACCTGCACCATCCAATGTGGTCTTACCAAAGAAGAGCTCAACAGAATCGGTCCATTCTCCTCCGCAAAGGAACTATGGAAGAAACTAATCGAACTACACGAGGGCACCTCGGAAACCAAGGTAAGTAAGCGTGACTTGTTACTTAATAAACTATATAATTTGAAAATGTAGGAAGGCGAGACGGCAAGTTCTTTACACGCTCGAATTCAAGATATCTTGAATTCCCTTCATGGAATTGGGCAGAAAGTAGAAAACAGAGACATAATAAGGTATGCCCTTAACTCATTTCCTAGGAGTTCATTGTGGGCATCAATGGTAGATGCCTACAAAGTCTCTAAGGATTTGTCTTCCTTAAAATTAGACGAATTATTTAGTGAATTTGAACTCCATGAACAGACTAATGCACAGCCATCCGAGAAGGGCATTTCTTTGGTTGCAGGTACAAGTCGAATAAGGGAATCAAGAGTACGACGAAAGATTGAATCGGAATCAGAAGACGAACCCGATTCAGAAGATTCGGAAGATGAACTGACCAGCGAAATAGTGAATCTCATGAATAAGCTCTACAAGAAGAACAAGGGATTCAACAAGAAAGATCTGAAGAAGGCAGTTCAATCCAAGGAGGCTCAACAGAACTCAAAGACAAAGTTCGAAGTCACTTGCTACGGGTGCAACCAAAAGGGGCATATAAAAGCCAACTGCCCAAATCAAAAGGAAGCCAAGAAGCAAAGAAGAAGGAAAGTCCTAAAGGCAACCTGGGACGAATCCTCTTCGGAGGACGAAGACGACGAACTCGACCAAACGAGTCTACTCGCATTGATGGCCCGGGACCAGATCAGCGAGTCAGAAGCCGACTCCGAGCAAAGCCACGGATCCGTATCCGTTTCCGAAGGGCCAGACTCCGCTGTAAGTATTCCTAGGCTTAATAATTTAGTCAATTATTTACTTCGCAAATTAGCCAAATCAAATTTGAAAATTAAGTCACTTTTAAAAGAAATAACCATTCTTAAAGGAGTAACTAACTCAAAATCTTTAACTGAAGATTCAACTCAAGTACAACAACTTGAGAAAGAAAATTCAAATCTGAAAAATCAGTTAAATGATTTAAAAATCACTTTAGAAAAGTTCTCTCTGAGCTCCAAGAATTTGGATCTAATTCTTGGGACACAAAGGGCCATTTACAATAGAACTGGACTAGGATATAAAAGTAAATATAAATCTTACTTATCCTTAATAAACAAACAAAGTAGTAAATCAGTCCAAGCATGGGTCCCCAAGTCCAAATTGATCAATCAAATTGGACTTGGCCAATACTGGGTTCCGAAGGATCAAATATACTACCTCGACAATATACTACCTCGACAGACCATATCGAGGCCGTAATCAAGGGAAAGCTAAAATGAAAACGATTTTAATTTAAAATTCGAAATTAAATTAAAAACCTTAAATTAAAAATCAAATTCAAAATTTAAAATTCGAAATTAAATTAAAAAATCAAAAATAAAATTAAATTCAAAATAAAATTACAAATTCAAAATTCAACAAGTCAAAATTATGAAAAGTAGATGGAGGATCCAAACTAGCTGGCACCTCCAACTGAACTACCCGACAGGGTAACTGAACCTAATTTACCCGGAATGGGTAAAACAAGAATAGATTACCAGGCAGGGTAATTAAGATTAGATTAAAAACGGGATAAGTTTAACTTGAACCACAGTACTGGTGAAGTTTTTGGATGATAGTACGTTAGGGAAGCTTGGGCATCTCATGTCTAGGAAGATATGACTTCGACCTGGTGCATTTGGCCAAGTGGAACTGACCGAAGCTACCCTTAAATGAATCCTAACTAGTTAGACCAAGGTTTAGTATTAAGCTCAATGGGTAGGACTATTTGGAAACTTCGAAGGCATGGTTACTTTAATGAGCTCTTGTGACTCACGACAGCCCAGAAGTTTATCCAAAGAATGCTTACTTGTTGTACCCAAAGCTAAACCTGAATCTAACATAAAGTTAAACCAGACTCCTGAATTCAACAATAAATCATCTCACATCAATTATAGGATTCCCTGATTGAAAACTTAGATCGGGTGAGATGACTAAGTAATAAAATTACTTTAAAAACCTTTTCAAAAAAAATTCAAAATTAATTTAAAAACCTTTTCAAAATAAATTTCAAAATTACTTAAAAATCTTTTCAAAACAATTTCAAAATTATTTAAAAATCTTTTCAAAATCTTTTCAAAATCTTTTCAAAATTATTTAAAAATCTTTTCAAAATTAATTTCAAAATCTTTTCAAAATCAATTTCAAAATTATTTAAAAACCTTTTCAAAATAAATTTCAAAATTACTTAAAAATCTTTTCAAAACAATTTCAAAATTATTTAAAAATCTTTTCAAAATTAATTTTAAAATTATTTAAAAATCTGTTCAAAATTAATTTCAAAAGCTTTTCAAAATCAATTTCAAAATTACTTAAAAATATTTTCAAAACAATTTCAAAATTATTTAAAAATCTTTTCAAAATCAATTTCAAAATTATTTAAAAATCTTTTCAAAATCTTTTCAAAATTAATTTCAAAATCTTTTCAAAATCAATTTCAAAATTATTTAAAAACCTTTTCAAAATTACTTAAAAATATTTTCAAAAACAATTTCAAAATTATTTAAAAATCTTTTCAAAACAATTTCAAAATTATTTAAAAATCTTTTAAAAATCTTTTCAAAATATTTTCAAAATTATTTAAAAATCTTTTCAAAATTAATTTCAAAATCTTTTCAAAATTAATTTCAAAATATTTTTAAAATCAATTTCAAAATTATTTAAAACCTTTTCAAAATAAATTTCAAAATTACTTAAAAATCTTTTCAAAAATAATTTCAAAATAATTTAAAAATCTTTTCAAAATTAATTTCAAAATTATTTAAAAATCTGTTCAAAATTAATTTCAAAAGCTTTTCAAAATCAATTTCAAAATTATTTAAAAATCTTTTCAAAATTAATTTCAAAATCTTTTCAAAATCAATTTCAAAATTACTTAAAAATGTTTTCAAAACAATTTCAAAATTATTTAAAAATCTTTTCAAAATTAATTTCAAAATCAATTTCAAAATTACTTAAAAATCTTTTCAAATCAATTTCAAAATTACTTTAAAAACCTTTTCAAAATAAATTTCAAAATTACTTAAAAATCTTTTGAAAAACAATTTCAAAATAATTGAAAAATCTTTTCAAAATCAATTTCAAAATTATTTAAAAATCTGTTCAAAATTAATTTCAAAAGCTTTTCAAAATCAATTTCAAAATTACTTAAAAATCTTTTCAAAAACAATTTCAAAATTATTTAAAAATCTTTTCAAAACAATTTCAAAATTATTTAAAAATCTTTTCAAAATCTTTTCAAAATTATTTAAAAATCTTTTCAAAATCTTTTCAAAATCTTTTCAAAATTATTTAAAAATCTTTTCAAAATCTTTTCAAAATTAATTTCAAAACCTTTTCAAAATAAATTTCAAAATTATTCAAAACTAATTTCAAAATTACTTTAAAAACCCTCTCAAAACTAATTTCAAAATTACTTTAAAAACCCTCTCAAAATTAATTTCAAAATTACTTTAGTCAAACTATCTCTTTTCCATTACAACAAATTGACTGATTATTGTTGAACTTAGCCTGGGTAAGATAAAATTCTAAGGATACTACTTCAGTTAAACTATCTCTTTTCCATTAACAAAGAACCAACTCATTCACTTTATGTGTAGGAGTTGGATCAATGGGTATTGGATAGTGGATGCTCCAGACATATGACTGGAGATAAATTGAAGTTTTCAAAGCTCAAACTAAAAAATTTAGGATCAGTTGCATTCGGCAACAATGGTTTACTTAAAGTAATCGGAAGAGGTAATATCGAACTCAGCTCCAATTTTGTTATCAAAAAGGCTCTGTTAGTTGAAAATTTCAATTTCAACTTACTAAGTATAAGTCAATTGTGTGATAGCGGATACTTAGTTACTTTTGACAAAGCTAGGTGTTTAGTCAAAAATATTGAAAATCCTAAAATTACACTTAAGGGACTTAGGAAAAATAATATGTACTCAATTAATCTACCCACATCCTCAATAAAGTGTTTAATAACACAGGAAGAGGAAACTGACTTGTGGCACAGAAGAATGGGTCACACTCACACTAGACTCATTTCAAGAATGAGTCATAATGGTCTAGTTAGATGTTTGCCCAAACTAAAATTCATTGAAAACTCAATCTGTAATGCTTGTCAACAAGGAAAACAAACTAAGTCTACACACAAATCAACAAATTTAGAAAGAACCAACTCTTTACTTGAGCTTCTTCACCTTGACCTATTTGACTCACATGGAGCCAAGTCACTAAGCAAGAACCAGTATTGCTTAGTAATAATTGATGACTACTCTAAGTTTATGTAACACCCCAAATTTCATGATTTGGAGTCCTAAAAGACCTTATTAAAATCTAGAAATGCTTTAGAAAAATTCTAGAGATTTTTAGAAATTTTTAGAGTATTTTTATGAAATTTTTGGAGTTCGTTTGGTATTTTTACCAAGAGGAAAAGGTAGAAAAAAAAGGGAAAAGAATATGTTGAAGTCGGGTTTTGAACCCAAGAGCTCGGACCCGAGCAAAACCGGATCAACCAACTGGGCTAGCAATTGTTGCTTGATTAAATAAAGGAAGAATCTTATTTAATGAGCAGAAGTTAATAACAAGAATTAATAGATAAAAATTGGTTACAGGCAGGATTCGAACCCACAAGCCAAACTTTAACCCACGCACGCGCTGACCAAGTGTGCTAGCAATCGGTTCTGTTTAGAATAGGAAACAAAATTAGTTAAGCAATAACCGAACTTAAGAATAACCCTAGGTTATAAAAAGAGGTTAAGTTAAGAGGATTTATTTCTCTCGATCCCTCTCCCCTTCTCTCGAGTTCGACGGCGCGGCTTTTCTCAGCGAAGACGCAGCGAGCAATCCGGTGTCTCCGGCGGCCAAGGTTCTCCGAAAGGTTTCTCCACCTTAAGCTCTTCTCGTTGAGGAGGAGTCGTGAACATGAAGTAGGGCCGAGATCTCAAGCCTTCCGAAGCCCTAGCAGCCACTTTCCTTCGGTTGTAAGTCCAAGAAATCCAAGGTAAGTCGCTACTCACCTGCAGTAGGATAGTTCCGGATTTCTATTCCTTTTGGGTTTCGAATTTTTCTGTGAAGAAGGTTAGCTTAGGGTTTACTGCCGTGACCTTCAAAGGAAGAACAGGATGGGTAAAGATCAAGCATGTGGGTTTTATACCTCGAATTTTTATAGCTTGAATTCGGATTTGATGCTTTTATTTTCCTTCCATTTTTGGTTTGTGCAATGAGAAGGGTAAGAGCAGTTTTCTTTGGAGGTTGTGGACATTCGGTTTTCTTTCCGTGGCAGACAGTGAGCATGAAGAACAATTGCTGTTTTAGTTCTTAGTAGTAAATCTTTGTAGCTTTGGGCATGAAGAATTGATACTTTATCTTTAGTTCCTAATAGCAAATTCTTCCCTAATTGCATTTTGGCATGCACAATGAATTAAGCAATGCAGATTTTATTTTCCATTAATTAAGCTTCTAGTTCCCTTTGGTACATGCAGTAGGCATGAGAGTTATATGTTGTAGTGCTGTTGCATTTCCTTAAGAATGCACTTCCTTTGAAAATACAGTAGGCGTGAATCACAATTGTAGCATTGTAGTCTATCTCTTTAGCAGTGCAGATTTTGTTTCCTTTAAACATCTACTTCCTTTTGTTTTAACAATAGGCGTGTACCATATTTAGTAGAGGTGCAGAATTTTAGATCCCTTTTAAGCATCTAATTCTTTCTGTTGAACATTGGGTTTTTGTGTAGTTTGGTATTCAGATTTTAGATATCTTTTGCACAGCAGTTATAGATCTTTGTTGTGTTATTAGAGCATGAAATGGTGTAAATCGGAGCATACAGTTTAGTTTCATCGTGTAGCTCCTTAGTTTGATTTTCCCTTGCATTATAACAAATCTGAACAGCTTTCATTTTAGCATGCTTAAAGATTTCAGAATTGTTTCCTTTGTTTTAAATATGTTGTAGCATGGTTGAAGAAGTTAGATATGCTTTCTTTTGATTTGTCTCTGATAAAGCATGCTTATAGAAGTCAGATTTTCTTCCTTTGATTTAATTCTGTTGTAGCATGCCTATATTCTTTTTAAGAGTTCTATTAAATTCTTTTAGAAGTATTAACGAGTATAAGAAAGATAAAGAAAAGTATAAGAAAGATAAAGAAGAGAAAGAAAAGGCCGAGGCCTTAAGTAGATCCCAAAGTCGAGACTTTAGGGATTTTTGGCACACAAGGTGTCTATTAAAATGCCAAGGCATTTAAAGAAGAAGTAAAGAAGCTAAAAAGTATTTTACTTTTAAGAAGAGGCTAGTACCCGACATCCAAGAGCTTGTCGTTAAACAAATCCAGGTGTCCAATTCCGAGGTCTTGGCCCTGGTAGACCGAGGTCTGCTCTTTTAGGATTGGTGGCTCGCTACCCCAACCTATCAGGGAACGCGCATAAGATGGTACTATGCCTGGGCCCAGAAGAAGTTGATTATTATTTTGAAGTATTATAAGTATAAGTTTTTGAATAAGTAAAGCAAGTTTTTCATAAACATAAAGTATTAAAGATTAAGTTAGAACAAATGAAATAAGATTCAGAAGGTGTTTAGAATTCAGTAAGTTTAGTCTTTTATGCTAGCATGATTGTATAGATTTACTTTACATGTTTAGCCTTTCAGTATGTTTCTTTCACTAGTAGATGAGCATGAGTAGATTTCCTTTTGAGTATTCAGTTTTAGCATGTTTTTACTTATATACATGCATATCGAGATTTTGTGAGTTAGATAGCGCTTACTAAGCAAATTTTGCTTATAGACTACACTTCCTCTTACTGCAGATATAGGAAAGGAAAAGATATAGAAAGGAAGGCGACAAGGAGGTGTGGATGGATGTGTGATGCCAGGGACTATGGAAGCCTTGGGACTAGGAAAGAAGTTTTAATTTTAGTTTCCGCATTTTAGTTATTGTAAACATTTGAGTTGTATTTTAAGTTCATGTCATTTGAGATTTATTCTGTTTAGATTGCATGTAGGATGAGTTCAGTTTAGTAAGTAGATAATTGTGTGTTTGATACTTATTTAACTGCGTGGTTGATTGATATGTGTTCCAGCCGCTTGTGGCTGTGTATATTATGTCATGTATTAATGATTATGGTCACCGGTACAGGGTAGACTCTGCCGGAATTTTTCGGTAGGGTTTCTTCGAGGATTTTAATTATACCGGTTAAGTAGAGTTAGTAGTTAAGTAACGGTCATCCTTAGAGTGTAGTAGTAGTAAGAAGGGTGGTCGTTACAGTTGGTATCAGAGCAGTTCCCATTCTCCAGCATCACACATCAGCACCAGCCTTGCCGTCTTCAAGTAAGAAAGTATTTAAGTTTTTCTTTTATGCTTTCTTTATTATTGCAGTATAGAGTATCTACTTATATGTGCTTTAGTAAGATAGAAGTTTTAGTTTTTGCTATTTCTTATATATAGAGAAATGTTTAGAAGTACTTGCTTGTATAAGTTTAAAGTCAAGACTCAGGATTAAGTCAGATATATCTAGAAAGTATAGAGAGGAAGAATTTATAGAATTTAGACAAGGTGACCTAGCCAAGTGGTTCAGCCTCAGTCAGTGCAGATCTAAGAGGATCTTAGCTATGAGAGCAGATCTACATAGATAGTGGACAAAGAAGTTAAGAGACTAAGAAACAGAGAAGTGCCACTAGGAAGTTAGTTGGAGATGTGAAGACAACATGAGATAGAAATGTCCAGAATTATTCTAAGTTCGAGGACGAACTTTTTATAAGGGAGGGAGAATTGTAACACCCCAAATTTCATGATTTGGAGTCCTAAAAGACCTTATTAAAATCTAGAAATGCTTTAGAAAAATTCTAGAGATTTTTAGAAATTTTTAGAGTATTTTTATGAAATTTTTGGAGTTCGTTTGGTATTTTTACCAAGAGGAAAAGGTAGAAAAAAAAGGGAAAAGAATATGTTGAAGTCGGGTTTTGAACCCAAGAGCTCGGACCCGAGCAAAACCGGATCAACCAACTGGGCTAGCAATTGTTGCTTGATTAAATAAAGGAAGAATCTTATTTAATGAGCAGAAGTTAATAACAAGAATTAATAGATAAAAATTGGTTACAGGCAGGATTCGAACCCACAAGCCAAACTTTAACCCACGCACGCGCTGACCAAGTGTGCTAGCAATCGGTTCTGTTTAGAATAGGAAACAAAATTAGTTAAGCAATAACCGAACTTAAGAATAACCCTAGGTTATAAAAAGAGGTTAAGTTAAGAGGATTTATTTCTCTCGATCCCTCTCCCCTTCTCTCGAGTTCGACGGCGCGGCTTTTCTCAGCGAAGACGCAGCGAGCAATCCGGTGTCTCCGGCGGCCGGCCAAGGTTCTCCGAAAGGTTTCTCCACCTTAAGCTCTTCTCGTTGAGGAGGAGTCGTGAGCATGAAGTAGGGCCGAGATCTCAAGCCTTCCGAAGCCCTAGCAGCCACTTTCCTTCGGTTGTAAGTCCAAGAAATCCAAGGTAAGTCGCTACTCACCTGCAGTAGGATAGTTCCGGATTTCTATTCCTTTTGGGTTTCGAATTTTTCTGTGAAGAAGGTTAGCTTAGGGTTTACTGCCGTGACCTTCAAAGGAAGAACAGGATGGGTAAAGATCAAGCATGTGGGTTTTATACCTCGAATTTTTATAGCTTGAATTCGGATTTGATGCTTTTATTTTCCTTCCGTTTTTGGTTTGTGCAATGAGAAGGGTAAGAGCAGTTTTCTTTGGAGGTTGTGGACATTCGGTTTTCTTTCCGTGGCAGACAGTGAGCATGAAGAACAATTGCTGTTTTAGTTCTTAGTAGTAAATCTTTGTAGCTTTGGGCATGAAGAATTGATACTTTATCTTTAGTTCCTAATAGCAAATTCTTCCCTAATTGCATTTTGGCATGCACAATGAATTAAGCAATGCAGATTTTATTTTCCATTAATTAAGCTTCTAGTTCCCTTTGGTACATGCAGTAGGCATGAGAGTTATATGTTGTAGTGCTGTTGCATTTCCTTAAGAATGCACTTCCTTTGAAAATACAGTAGGCGTGAATCACAATTGTAGCATTGTAGTCTATCTCTTTAGCAGTGCAGATTTTGTTTCCTTTAAACATCTACTTCCTTTTGTTTTAACAATAGGCGTGTACCATATTTAGTAGAGGTGCAGAATTTTAGATCCCTTTTAAGCATCTAATTCTTTCTGTTGAACATTGGGTTTTTGTGTAGTTTGGTATTCAGATTTTAGATATCTTTTGCACAGCAGTTATAGATCTTTGTTGTGTTATTAGAGCATGAAATGGTGTAAATCGGAGCATACAGTTTAGTTTCATCGTGTAGCTCCTTAGTTTGATTTTCCCTTGCATTATAACAAATCTGAACAGCTTTCATTTTAGCATGCTTAAAGATTTCAGAATTGTTTCCTTTGTTTTAAATATGTTGTAGCATGGTTGAAGAAGTTAGATATGCTTTCTTTTGATTTGTCTCTGATAAAGCATGCTTATAGAAGTCAGATTTTCTTCCTTTGATTTAATTCTGTTGTAGCATGTCTATATTCTTTTTAAGAGTTCTATTAAATTCTTTTAGAAGTATTAACGAGTATAAGAAAGATAAAGAAAAGTATAAGAAAGATAAAGAAGAGAAAGAAAAGGCCGAGGCCTTAAGTAGATCCCAAAGTCGAGACTTTAGGGATTTTTAGCACACAAGGTGTCTATTAAAATGCCAAGGCATTTAAAGAAGAAGTAAAGAAGCTAAAAAGTATTTTACTTTTAAGAAGAGGCTAGTACCCGACATCCAAGAGCTTGTCGTTAAACAAATCCAGGTGTCCAATTCCGAGGTCTTGGCCCTGGTAGACCGAGGTCTGCTCTTTTAGGATTGGTGGCTCGCTACCCCAACCTATCAGGGAACGCGCATAAGATGGTACTATGCCTGGGCCCAGAAGAAGTTGATTATTATTTTGAAGTATTATAAGTATAAGTTTTTGAATAAGTAAAGCAAGTTTTTCATAAACATAAAGTATTAAAGATTAAGTTAGAACAAATGAAATAAGATTCAGAAGGTGTTTAGAATTCAGTAAGTTTAGTCTTTTATGCTAGCATGATTGTATAGATTTACTTTACATGTTTAGCCTTTCAGTATGTTTCTTTCACTAGTAGATGAGCATGAGTAGATTTCCTTTTGAGTATTCAGTTTTAGCATGTTTTTACTTATATACATGCATATCGAGATTTTGTGAGTTATATAGCGCTTACTAAGCAAATTTTGCTTATAGACTACACTTCCTCTTACTGCAGATACAGGAAAGGAAAAGATATAGAAAGGAAGGCGACAAGGAGGTGCGGATGGATGTGTGATGCCAGGGACTATGGAAGCCTTGGGACTAGGAAAGAAGTTTTAATTTTAGTTTCCGCATTTTAGTTATTGTAAACATTTGAGTTGTATTTTAAGTTCATGTCATTTGAGATTTATTCTGTTTAGATTGCATGTAGGATGAGTTCAGTTTAGTAAGTAGATAATTGTGTGTTTGATACTTATTTAACTGCGTGGTTGATTGATATGTGTTCCAGCCGCTTGTGGCTGTGTATATTATGTCATGTATTAATGATTATGGTCACCGGTACAGGGGAGACTCTGCCGGAATTTTTCGGTAGGGTTTCTTCGAGGATTTTAATTATACCGGTTAAGTAGAGTTAGTAGTTAAGTAACGGTCATCCTTAGAGTGTAGTAGTAGTAAGAAGGGTGGTCGTTACAGTTTACTTGGGTAAAATTTCTAAAAACAAAAGATGAAACCTATGAAATATTTAGTAATTTTTGCAACTTAATAGAAAATGAAAAAGATACTAAAATTAAAAGAATAAGAAGTGATCACGGTGGGGAATTTGAAAATCAGAAGTTCACCCAATTCTGTAAAATAAACGGATACCAACATGAATATTCATGCCCTAGAACTCCCCAACAAAATGGACTAGTAGAACGTAAAAATAGAACACTACAAGAAGCCGCTAGGACAATGTTAAACGAATATAAGTTAAGTCACCAATTTTGGGCTGAAGCGATAAATACGGCAAATCATATTCAAAACAGAATCTTAATAAACAAATATCACAACAAAACACCGTATGAACTCTACTATCATAAAATTCCCAATCTAAACTATTTAAAAGTATTTGGTTGTAAAGTTCACATTTTAAATACTAAAGATTACTTAGGTAAATTTACATCCAAATCTAACCAAGGAATATTCTTAGGATACTCCTCTACCAGTAGAGCCTTTAGGGTATATAATCAAAATACATTGAAAGTTGAAGAAACAACTAATGTAATATTTGATGAAGAAAATAACCTACCTAATATAAATGAAAATATTAATCCAAGAGATGTAGATGATGATGAAATCCAACCTAATGTTAATGAGTCTGAAGAACTAGGTTCTGACTCACAAATAAGACCAACTAGAATAAGCACCTCTCACCCACCTGACCAAATTTTGGGTGACCCAAACCTAGGAGTCAGAACTAGATCATCCTATAGAAACCTTAGTCAGATCGCTCTAATTTCTAAAATTGAACCTAAAACTATAGAAGAAGCCCTTCCTGATCCAGACTGGATCATTGCAATGCAGGAAGAATTAGCCCAATTTGAGAGAAACCAAGTCTGGGACCTTGTACCTAAACCCATAGATAAATCGATAATAGATACTAAATGGGTTTTTAGGAACAAGTTAGATGATCACGGTGATATCATAAGAAACAAGGCAAGGTTAGTTGCCAAAGGGTTTAGTCAAGTCGAAGGCCTAGACTATGATGAAACCTATGCTCCAGTAGCTAGACTTGAGTCCATTAGGATGTTATTAGCCTATGCAGCCAATAAGGGATTCAAATTGTACCAAATGGACGTCAAGTCAGCCTTTCTAAATGGCTTTATCAAGGAAGAAGTCTACGTAAGTCAACCTCCAGGGTTTGAAGACATAGACTACCCTAATCACGTTTTTAAATTAAAAAAGGCCCTATATGGACTAAAACAAGCCCCTAGAGCATGGTATGAAAGATTATCTAATCACTTAATATCCAAAGAATTTAACCAAGGATAAATCGATCCTATTTTGTTCGTAAAAACTATAGGTAAAGACATCTTTATAGCCCAAATCTATGTTGATGACATAATTTTTGGCTCAACTAACTCAAAATTTCTAAAAGAATTTATTAAGTTAATGGAAAGTGAATTTGAAATGAGCATGGTTGGAGAACTCAATTTTTTCTTAGGTTTACAAATAAAACAAACCAAAGATGGAATCTACATATATCAAACTAAATATGCTAAAGAGTTAATCAAGAAATTCAGCATGGAAAATTCTAAAATTATAAATACACCAATGGCAACCAACATAAACATTGATTCTGACCCCGAAGGGAAACCTGTAGACCCAAAATACTATAGGAGTGCCATAGGTGGTCTATTGTATCTAACTGCAAGTTGACCTGACATACTGCTTGCAGTAGGTATGTGTGCAAGATACCAATCATGTGCAAAAGAGTCACACCTAACATATGTTAAAAGAATACTTAGATATATTAAAGGAACTCTAAATGTAGGACTTTGGTACCCAAGAACTTGCACCTTTGACCTTTATGGCTATTCTGATTCAGACTATGCTGGGTGCAAGTTAGATAGGAAAAGTACAAGTGGAAGCTGCCAGATTCTAGGTCAGTGCCTAGTAAGTTGGTCAAGCAGAAAGCAACATTGTGTTGCTCTATCCACTACAGAAGTTGAATATATAGCTCTAGGAGAATGTGCATCTCAATTGTTATGGATGATGCATACACTAAAAGACTATCAGCTAGACTATAAAAATACTAAAATCTTTATTGATAATATCAGCTCAATTAATCTGACAAAAAATCCTATACACCACTCTAGGACCAAACACATAGAGGTAAAACACCACTTTGTAAGGGATCATGTAGCTAAAGGTGAAATTGCACTCAACCATGTTGAGTCCAAATCAAACTTAGCTGACATCTTCACAAAACCCTTACCTGAACTTGAGTTCAGTGGACTTAGAAGGTAAATAGGAATGTGCTGGGTAGAGTAGACATCTTACCATAACTCTTTTATTATTTTCCAAATTTTAGGAAAAACAGTTTTCAAAACTCCAATTTTGTTAGATTTTTAAAACTTTCTGGAATTAGCCTAGCCTTTCCCCCTAGATATCATGTTCCCCTAGAATTAAGCCAGAACATCTCACAAACACCTAGGTTTACCTTGATTGTGATTGACACACATAGAACGGCGTGAGATGCATAGGGTATTGCCTGGACTCAAGAATACTTATATCTGTGCATCAATATGAGTCTGGGTGTTAAATATGCAATAAACATTAATCAAGTTAAGTTCTCCAGCTCTAGTCAAGTCTACCTGGATCAAAATAACTTAACTTGACTAACCAAGTGAAAGCTATTGTCCTATAGACAATCAGCAAGTAACTCAAAGTTAGACAGTTGGTAAAGAATACTCAATCTTTTAGTTAAGAATGTTCTGTTCCTTATGGCTCTGATACCTGATCAACACCAATTAACTTGACTCATGTTTGGACTTAAGGACCAACTGAATAAATTACCTAAATTAAAATTCTAGCTACTCTCTCTCTTCAACCTAAAAATTAACAAGTTTTGTATTCAAAATTAAGCTAAGTCTCTTTTCACTTAAGCTACATTTTCAAAGTTCAATCTTTTCACTTAGTCTCTTTTCACTAATCCTGTTTTTTTCGAGAAAAATTGAAAATTATTTTCAACTGGTTTATTTTTTTTGATAAATGGCAAAGGGGGAGAGTAGGAAATTCAAAAGTAATTCAAAGTAAAAATTTAAAGGAAACCCTGTATTAAGGGGGAGCTTCACAAAAGTTTAAGTGTTAGCTTAAGTTAGGCGTTCATTTGAAGTTATATACTTAAGCTTGCTCACTTAAAACTTTTTTCTACTTGTGCATCTGTTTGTACTTAACTTTGAATTTGGATTGCCATAATCAAAAAGGGGAGATTGTTGGTGCGGGAAGCATCTAACGATCGAACCTAAGTTTTGATAATGGTAGAGGATTCAAAGTTAAGGTGAGTTGTGATCTAACATGTTGAATGAGTGTCTCAGGAAAAGTCCTAACTGCGGTTAGGCAGAGGGAAAACCCTAGGGGGTGGTAACCCTAGGTCATAGGGAGTGGTAACCCTATGCGGAAAGTCTTGGCAGGTCGATGGCTTCAGGCAAAAGTCCTAGGGGGTGGTAACCCTAGGTGGAAAGTCCTGGTGTCGCGAACCAGGTGAAAGACTGGACTAGCCGGGAAGAGGATGTCCAGCAGAAAGTCCGAAAGCGTCGAGTGCTGAGCAAAAGTCCAGTCGATCTGGAGGATCGCACTGGCAACAGGTAAATCTCCTGAGTGGAGTAGGTGAGGACGCGTTCCCCGTAGAGGGAATAGTAGGCGTCGGGTCGACCTAGGATTCCGAAGTCAGACTCGGACAGTCCGGAGACTGTCAATACTTCATTTATCATATTTATTGTATTATGTGCTAATTTTGTGCTGCAGGGTAGTGTTTGGGACTAACGTATCTTGCAGGTGCAAAGGAGCAACCTAAAGCCTCGGATGAACAGTGTCCGAGGTGCCTTCATGGTGCTTGGAGGCGCCTCGGGTGCAAGGCTGGAGCTGGCTGCGAGAAGCTGTTCAAGGCGCCTTGATGAACAGTGGAAGGCGCCTTGAACAGATGAAGGCGCCTGGTGAACAGTGGAAGGCGCCTTGAACCTGATAAGGTTCGACCAGTTCAGCTTTTATCTCCGCGGCTGACTCGGCTCATTCAAGGCGCCTTGGTGAACAGTAGAAGGCGCCTTGAACACCCTTTATAAGGGGTTTCGACCAGCAGCTCTCCATAACGAACTCCAAGCAATCCTTACGCTACAAGCTGCTCTAGAAATGCCCAGAAGTGCTGTTACAATTCCCCGACAACCCGGAGCTTCAGATTCTGCTACTTTATTGTTGTCGGTACAATTTGTTCTAGTTCTTTCAATTGTAATTAGATTGTAATAGTTTTTACGAGCTTATAGTTGTTGCCCACGGAAAGCGATCAAGGATCGCGGGCCTTCGAGTAGGAGTCGACCTAGGCTCCGAACGAAGTAAACGACCGTGTTCTTGTGTTTGCTTCTTTTATTCCGCTGCTTTAATTACTCTACGAACGTGTTACGTTTCTGAATCGAACGATTTAGCCACGAGCGCTATTCACCCCCCCCCCCTCTAGCGCGGTCTCGATCCAATAGAGATTAGGTTCATTTGATGAACCTAAAGGATTAGGTTCATGTGATGAACCAAATTGGATTAAGAGTAATCCAAATTGAGCTAATTGAGTTGGACTCAATTTGGTTCATGTGTTAAGTGAGTCTAATTTGGACTTAGACTTATTTATTTAATTTAATTCAATGAATAGAGGTTCATTAAATTAAAATTAACTTGAACCAATGGTTAGATTAGATTAACCAAGGGAGAGAAGTGGTCAAGTTTGACTTGACATGAGAGGAAGATGAAGAGTCAAGTTTGACTTGACCATTTGCCACCTCATTGGTGAGTTGGCAAAGAGTGGACCAATGATGATGCTCCACATCATCATGGTTGCTTAAGTGGGATGCCACCTCATGGGAGTTACCAAGAGTTGTGACTCTTCGTATCCCATGGAGTTAAAACTCCTCCATGAAGTGGCAGGCCACATTCATTCTTGTGTGGGGGTTTTTCATTTTGTGGAGTAACTCTCATCTTCTTTCTCATTGCTCTCTTCTCTTCTCTCTCTCTCCTCCTCTTTGGCCGAGACTTCTTGGAGTGCTAGCACACTCAAGATTTCTTCTCCATCTCTTGCTTGTGTGGATACACATAGTGGAGTATCTACTTTGATACTCTCGAGATCCGACGAACCTTGGACGAGCGGGATTAAGCGAAGGGCTTATCATCAAGGGTAACCTCTTTCCTTTTGTAGATCTAGTGTAGATCTAGGAGTAGAAAACATGTATATGAAATTTTAAAATTCGCACGGATTCGGTGCATGGGGATTTCGGGGTTTCCGCAACGCAAAAAGCGGTTTTTGCGGCCCGAAAAACCCAACATATTGGGTCCCCAAGGATCAAGTCCATTATCTTGATAGACCATATCGAGGCTATGATCTAGGGGGAGCCAATAGGAAGACCACTTTTAGAATTGTTTAATAATTGTTGTTTACAACTTTTATTACACATGCTTAGATTTGGCTAGATAAGGACCTAGGCGTAATTTACACTTGACTAGTTAGACCTAGGGATTTTAAAAGGAAAATTAAATACCCAATTTCTTTGAAAGACTTTGTCTAGAAGTGGTGGATGATCTTATACCCAAGAAGGCCTATTGCCTCACCACAGCCTGGAAGTCAATCTTTGAAATGTGTATTTAATTGACTAATTGAAAAAACTTAAGACTAACTCAAATGTAAATTTGTCCTTAGACATAATCTAATACTTAAAGATAATATTAACCATCTCACAACAACTTATAAGGTTCCCTGATTGACAACTTAGAATTGGTTGAGATGGACCTAGGATGAACCTAATTAGAATTAATTAACTTAATCAAATTAACTAACTTTTTCTAATTAATTAAATTAATCAAATTAACTAACTTTACCTAATTAATTAACTTAATCAAATTAACTAACTTAACCTTAATTCAATTTAATCAATTTAATAAATTTAATTTAACTAATTTTAATCGTAATTAATTTAACAAATTTTACCTTAACCTAAACTTATCAAAAATAAAAAAAACAAAAAAAAAACAAAAAACCCAAAAAAAAACTAAAAAAACAAAAAAAAGAGAGAGGGGAAACAAGAGACACCTCGGCAAGGCGCCTCTCGAAGGCGCCTCCAACACAAAGGAGGCACCCTTGAGAGCGGTGGGAAATTTCTTGCCAAACCGTCTTAGGGCGCCTTTGACCGAATACGAGGTGTCTCCCATACAACCTTGACGGCGCCTTCAAGGGCAGTGAAGGCACCCTCAACACATGATTTTCCAACAAATAGAGTATTCTCTGTTCACTGTTTTCTCGCAAATCAATCACACCGAGGCGCCTTCAGCTCAAGTTTCTCCCCTCTAACTTCATCAAAGCCTCACAATGCCTCCTAGGTGTACCCCAATCCATCTTAAATGTTTCTATATGTTTTTGTTGTGCATTATTGTTGCTATATCTGTGTTTGTTTAAAATTAGGAAATGACTTAATATTGCGTCTACTTCCGGTAGTGCCCCGTCCACCAATCCTAAGTTCCCCACTGAGTGACATAGGATTAATTTTATTGAGCATACATTTTCTCCAATTAAATGTAGATATTTGAGTAGAATAATTTTTTCTAAATATTGTCAGCCTGTGGTCCTGATGATTGAGCACTTTCAGCATGGTAAACTAGTTTATTGCAGTAATGCAGTAAATCAAGACTTATGTGCTCAGTTCTATAACAACCTTGAGAGGGTTGATGACCTGACCTATTCCACCAGAGTTGGTGGAAATGATCTTCAGTTTACCCCTGCCTTGATACATACTATTCTAGGTCTTAGACCATCTGCATGCCCCTTTTTGTGCTACCCTAGTTGGGATCTGCCATTTGGCAAGACCTACTCTCACATTACATTTGATACACTCTATATATATTTTTATAGGGAGGAGAGACCACCTCTAGTTTCTAACTTCAGGTCACTCTCTCTTAGGGTCTAGGACTACATTATGTATCGAGTCCTGAAGGCATGCATTTAGTCGATCACATCTCGGGATGTCTCGAAGATGCGTCATTCTCATTCCTTCTTTTTGTATGCCTTATGTCAACATTTAAATATAGACATAGCATTACACATGTTTAATAATATCATTCATGCGACCAGTCTCGTTACGTCCCTTGTAGTCCACATGCCTTACTGTAATGTCCAGACATATATCTTCTTGACTTTAGAGATAGATACGACCCAGTGGGTGGTTACCTCCTTTAGACCTTATGACGAGATCGGCCAATGTCACCTTAGGTTAGCTTATATAGCCATCACCGCTCAGGGGGTCCTCGCATTGAGAGGTGGGCCACCGCCGGCTGATCCAACTGAGGATGAGGTTGTTGCTCCAGTCGAGGGCACTGCTACAGCCGAGGGGTTTGTCCTAGCCAGAGATGAGTCTTTTTATCCAACCGAGGGAGAGGAGGTGTTAGCATTCACGCATACTGAGATGTTTGGGGATCCTCTCTCTCCAACACAACCCACGACGTCAGCCCATCCCTCGAGCTCTCTATCTGTCGAAGATCGACTCACTCAACATGAGGAGTCTTCCACGCAGATACAGTGGACTGTCACAGATGGCTTTAGCTCCCTCCGAGGAGAGTTGACTGCTTTCCGGAGTGACTTTACTGCTTTCAGAGATGGCTTGACCACCAGGCTTGAGCAGTTCTTCCAGACTTCACGAGCCACTGAGCAATCTCTACCGCCACCTGAGGATGATTGATTAAACTATGCACTGTATATAAGTAACATATTATAGTATTTGGTACATTTCATCTTTATGCATTATTTCCTAGGACTTCTTTTATGCCTCACTTATTCTATTTTTTTTTTTAAAATGGGTTATGTTGTTTTGCTTAATTTTTAAAATCCCAGGAAAAATGATTTTTTCAAAATTCCAATTTTTATTAGTTTTCAAAATGTGGACTTAGCTTAGGAATTTACCCCCTAGAAAGCATGTACCCCTAGTTTTCAGCCAGAGAATCTCACAAGCACACTAGGACTACCTTGCTTGTATATAAAAACACTTAGAATGGTGTGAGATGCATAGGGTACCACCTAGACTTCAGAATGCTTATATCTGTGCATCACAGTAAGTCTAGGCAATAAATACCAAATTTACATTAATCAAGTTAAGTTATCTTATCTTTGTCAAATCTAACTGGATCATTGACTTAACTTGACTAACCAAGTAAAAGCTATTGCCTTTTAGGTAAGCAACTAGTAGCTAATGGTTAGACATTTGGCTAAGGAAACTAAGTAGTTAGTTTGAAGTTTTAATTACTCATGCTTGGACTTTAGAACTTTGGAAAAGAAAACTAAGTTTTTTTAACAAAATTGTCTTACTCTTTTTGGGTTCTAAGCGAAAGTGTACTTAGCTATTTAAGCTAAGTACTTTTCAAATTTTAACTAAGTAAAATTGCTTTTTGAAACCCTAAAATGTTTCTTTTTGAAATATTCCTTTGAAAAATATATATTCTTAAAGTTTTTTCAAATATTTTTTTAACTCAAACTTAGTTAAGTTACTTTTCAAAGTCAATAAACTTTCCCTTAGCTAAATTACTTTCCAAACTTAGTTTTTGAGCAAAACTTTTAAAAAAATTATGCCTCCTATTAAACTTTGTGATCTATTTCCTTAACTTTTGATAAAGGTTTTCTTTAATCTATTCATTCACTTAGCTAAAAAATCTTACAAGAAAAATTGTTCTAAAAGCTAAGTGTTTATCAAAATGTTTTAAGTATTTATTAAACCTCCTATTAAACTAAGTTAGTTAGTTTTAGCTAAAGTTTATTTTCTCATATTTTTAAAAGCTAAGTTCTTATAAGCTAAACTTTTATCACTCTTAAAACATAGTCTTTATCAATTTGGTGACAAATCAAAATTTTTTTTAGCAAAGTGTTGTCAAACAACATTTTTTTACTCCTTCCCTCACAAAGTTTTTTTTGATATATGGCAAAGGGGGAGAGTATAAGAAAATTCAAATCTAAAAGTCAAGTATAAAGAAAATTCTAAAAAGGGGAGCTTTTATTAAGGGGGTGCTTTTCACTTAAATTTATTTATGCCTGCGCTGTTATTTAAATTCAGTTATGCTTGTGATGTTCTTAAATTCTTTATAGCATTATTCTTTATTTTTTCTGTCTTTTTACTTAACTTTGAATTCTTGTTGCCATAATCAAAAAGGGGAAGATTGTTGGTGCGGGAAACATCCGACGATTGAACCTGAGTTTTGATAATGGCAAAGGATTCATAGTTAAGGTTATTTTTGATCTAACATATTTGAATGAGATTGAAGGAAAGTCCAAAGTGTACTTAGACAAAAGTCCTAGCTACGATTAGGCATGTGGAAAATCCTAGGGGGTGGTAACCCTAGGTGAAGAAATGTCCTAGCTACGGTTAGGCAAAGGGAAAACTTTAGGGGGTGGTAACCCTAGGTTCTATGGGGTGGTAACCCTAGGCGGAAAGCCTTGGCGGGACAAGGTCTTCGGGCAAAATTCCTAGAGTCGGAAACTCTAAGTGAAAATCATGGTGTCGCAGATTGGGTGGAAAGTTTAGGTGGTTTATGAAGTGGACGTCCAACAGAAAGGCCTGAAGACTCGGGCAATGAGCAAAAGTCCAGTCAATCTAGAGGATCGAACTGGCAATAGGTATACTCTTCTGATTGGAGTAGGTGAGGGAGCGTTCCCCGCTGAGGGAACAGTAGGCATCAGTTCGACTTAGGGTTTTTGGACGAAAATTCGAAGTCAGAAATGAACAATCCGGTGACTGTCAGACATTTATGTTTATGTTATTATTATGTATTAACTTTGTGTTGCAGGGTATGCTTGGTATTTTGGGACTAACATATCTTGAAGGGACAAAAGAGCAAGTTTTACCTCGGATGAACAGCACTCGAGGCGGCCTCCATGGAGCTTGGAGGCACCTCGGATACAAGGGTTGAGGAGTCTACGCAGTAGAGCTGGAGGCACCCTCCAATGGAGCTGGAGGAACCTTGGATGGCCTTGGAGGCGCCCTCAAGGGCATCGGAGGCACCCACGGGACGATAAGCTGCGGGAGTTGTGGATCTTATCCACTCTGCGAATTTTCTGGTGATGGAGGCACCCTCAAGGGCCTTGGAGGTGGCCTCAATGGCTTATATAAGCCTATCTCGAATAGAGGCTTAGAACAACATCGAAAAAGTAATCTTTCTTCAACGCACTACTAATGAGATTATCTGGCTGAGCTATAACAAGACCCCGACGACCCAAAGTTTTGAAGTTTCAATTTCTTGTTGCCGGTATAGTTTTTTAGTAAAGTTTTATTGTAATAATCTCTTGTAAAATTTGCGAGCTTATAGATGTTGCCAAAAGTAAACACTCAACAATCATGGGCCTTGGAGTAGGAGTCGTCATAGGCTCTGAACCAAGTAAATCCCTGTGTCTCTGTGTTTTGATTTCCACTACGTTTATTCTAAGACTTCCGAAATGAAAGTGAAAGCCTCAAGCGCTATTTAACCCCCCCCCCCCCCCCTTTAGCACTTTTTGATCCAACATTTTTACTGTAGTTTAGTGTTTTTCAAAGTAATTATTTTCAAAGCTAAAATTTAGCTAAGTTTTTTATAGAAAAAGCTAAGACAGTTTCAAAACATAAGATTAGCTAAGTTTTTTTACCTAAGTCACTTTTTACATTCAAATATTAGCTAAGTTTTTAAGTGCTATCCTTTAGGGGGAGATTAAAGTTAAACAGAGTGAATTTTTGTTACTATCTTTTTATATTAAATAAATTTTCTCTCTACTTATTTTATTTTTGATTTATGTTAAAGGGAGAAAGAGAAGTTAAAAGTTAAAAAACATAATTTTTATGAAAGGGGGAGCATAAGAAAGTTTTTTTTACAAATTATTGTATTTATGCTTAAGCTAAAATTTCTTTAATTATCATTATATTTTACTTAACTTTGAACCAGGTTTCCATAATAAAAAAGGGGGAGATTGTTGGTGCAGGAAGCACCAGACAATTAAACCTATGTTTTGATTATGTCAAATGGTCTAGAGTTAAGTTGTTTTGTGATCTAATAAGGTTGATTGAGCTTGCATGAAAAGTCCTAAGTGTTCTTAGGAAAAATTCCTAGTGGATTCTAGGCTGGTGGAAAACCCTAAGGGGTGGTAACCCTAGGTTGTGGGAGGTAGTAACCCTAGGTAATGAAAAGTCCTAGCTGCGGTTAGGCAGGTAGAGAACCCTAAAGGGTGGTAACCCTAGGAGGAAAGTCTTGGTGGGTCGAGCGCTTCAGGCAAAATCCTAGAGATGGGGACTCTAGGTTGAAATCTTGGTGGTCGCGGATGGGGTAGAATCTGGACGGGTCATGGAGCAAACTTCCAGCATGAAGACCGGAAGTCTCGGGCCCTAAGCAAAAGTCTAGTCAGTCTGGAGAACTGGTCTAGCAAAAGGTAAACTCTCATGAGAGAAGTAGGTGAGGACACGTTCCCTGAAGAGGGAACAATAGGCGTAGTTTCGACGAAACTAAAAGTCAAAACCAGACAGTTAAAGGCTGTCAAATTTCATATTATATATATTGTTTTTTTGGCCTGGACTAACTTTATTTTGCAAAAAATAAGGGGCTGGAAAAACTTGGTCCATGCGCCCGGAGTGGGTCCAAGCGCTCGGAAGGCAAAAATTATCTGCAACCTGATGTGGTGTGCGTCAGTTGGCCGAACCACATGGTCCAGGCGCCTGGAGTGGTTTCAGGCACCCAGAATAGCCTATAAAAGCAGGCTTCGACCAAGAGCTTCACAACAACATTCTGAACAAGTTCCGCTTCTTTGAGCTGCTTAGACAACACCTCCTCGATGCTTAAAAGACGCCCCGACGACGATTGCGCTATGGATTCAACTCTCCAAGTCGTCGATATTGTTGTATTTCAAAGTTACTTGTTCTTCAACTGAAAATATTGTTGTAAGCTTTGATTAATTAGTGATTGCTCATCGAAAGCACTCTCACGTGCGGGCCTTGGACTGAGAGTCATCATAGGCTCTGATCCAAGTAAATCTTGGTGTGCTTTCTCTTGTCTCTGTCTTTTCATTATTCTGCTGTATTTTTTCTCGATTGTTTTAAAATGAACGAATTAGCCATGAGCTCTATTCACCCCTCCCCCCCCCCCCTCTAGCACACAACAATCCTACATTAAGCCTTATAGAAGCTTGTAGTATATTATCGGTTGAAGGAAGGTTGAGCGAGCACCAATGTGCTTGCATGTGCTCGATTAGGCAAAGCCTGACTGAACATAAAGGCATTAAGTCTTATAGATGCTTGTAGTATATTACCGGCTGATTGAAGGTCGAGCGAGTGTCAGTGTATGTATATGTTCTCGGTCAGGCAAGGCCAGACCGGGCATAAAGGCACTTAAGCCTTATATATAGTTTTTAGTATATTACCGACCGACTGAAGGTCGAGCGAGTGTTAGTGTATGTATATATGCTTGGTCGGGCAAAGCCCGACCAAGTATAGAGGCAATTAAGCCTTATATATAGTTTTAGTATATTACTGGCCGACTAAAGGCCGAAGGAGCTCCAGTATGTATATATTCGCTTGAATGGGCAAAGCCTGACCGAGCATACTGGTGCTTAAGCCTCATATATAGTTTTTAGTATATTATCGGTCGACTGAAGGCCGAGCACCAGTGTGCGTATATGTGCCCGGCCGGGCAAACCCTGACCGAGCGTTAGGGCGCTCAGCCTTATAAAGCTCATAGACATTCTTGACCTAGATATGCTTAGCAAGAGGTATTCTAGAAGTATTCTCAATATGTATAAGACCAGCTTCTGTGACTGGTCGAGACATGCTTAACAAAAGCATATAAGTATGACAACCTGGTAAATTTAGTGGGAAATATCTTCTAGAAGCTTCTTCCATTATAATAAGATGTTCCTATGCATACTTCATTATAAATATGAATCACAAATGACAAAAGAGGTACATCTGGGGTATAAAAAATATTTATTAAAGGTTTATTGCATGAAGCTTAGAAGATGACTTCATCTTCTAACAAACTCTAACAAACCGGGGACCACTTCATGACTATGGAGGATACATGAGTTAGTATAAAAAGGGGGATCCTTTCAGTTGGCAAGGTACACAAACTCTAGCATCTCAAACTCCACTTCAAGATACTTTCATTACTGTACTTCTTCTTCGATTTCTTCTTCTTCTTCTTCCATCTTTGAGAGAGGAACAGACTTGAGCGTCGGAGGTGTTGGTTGCTACTCGAAATACCGTTCTAGTTCCCCTGTACAAAAATTTGTACAAGCATAGAACTAACCTAGCTACCCATGTGCTCTACTAAAGTTAAATTTGGGTTGCAAATGATGCTTAACATTATTAATCCAAATTTCCCTTTAGAAGTTAAACTTGGATTGGGAACGAAACTTAACATTCTTACTCCAAGTTCAACCGATGTGATCTTCCTAAGTTAAACCATATTACAGAAGTTATCAAATATCTATTTCGATGATTGGCTTCCAGGTTAAACATGGCGAGTCACTAGGCCTTCTTGGGTATGAGATCATCCACCACTTCCTAGACAAAGCCTTACAAGGAAATTATATATTTAAATTCTTACAGTAAACTAGATTTAACTATAGAGACCTCAATAGAAGCACATTATCGAAACATGAAATCGGAAAAATAAAATCGATAACAAAAATGAAAACTTAAAACCGATAACTTCTTGTGTTTGATTTTTCAAGATCTATACAAAAGATGAACTAGTTATGATGAGGAAACTAATAACTGTAGGACCGTTAGATTCGATAGAGGGGGGGGGTGAATATCGCTTTGAAAATTTAGAATGTAAACGCAGCGGAAAAGTAAAATAGACAAATGTTTTACTTCGTTCGGAGCCTGTGACGACTCCTACTCGAAGGCCCGTGGTCCTTGACCACTTTCGTTGGGCAATCACGAGCAATTCGAAATGATGATTACAAAAGAACCGTACAGTGAATGCTAATGAAAACTGAAAACAAATACCGACAAGTAGGGAAAAGAATGGAGCGTAGTGTCGGAGCTTTGTTGGCGTCGCACTGAACGTCGAGCAGCAAGACCAGCAGTAGAAGAATTCTCAACTTGATTGATTGATCTGAAGCACTTGTCTGGGGCTTCTATTATATGCTGTTCCAGGCGCCTGGATCCCTTCCGGGCGCCTGGAATGTGACGTAGCTGCACAAACCATGATGCTCCACGTGGCGACGACTCGGCTGGATAGAATTCGCCTTCCGGGCACCCAGATCCCTTCCGGGCGCCCGGACCTCCGGGCGCCCGGACCACCTTGTTCCAGAAAACTCCCTTTTCCTGCAAAACAAAGTTAGTCCGAGGCAAATATATATCCTGTAAAATAGATTGTCAGCACAGTTAAAGTTCAACGGATAAATAAAAAAGAGTATAACTTAGATTCTGTCTTTCCGAGACCGGAATCTAATCACGATCTCGACTTAGATATCCGAAATGGATCTAAGCCGGATCGACGCCTAATGTTCCCTTCCGGAACGTCCCTCATCCTCCCTTCGGACTTACCTTACTTACCGCCAGACGTCCGGCCAGCCGACCCATCTGGACTTCTCGCCAAGCGTCCGGCCACCCCGACCGCTTGGACTTCGCCACTATCCGGTCACCCGTCGACCTAGCCGACTTCTTATAGCGTCCGGTCAGCCCGTCGACCCGCTTGGACTTCTCGCCAGCTATCCGGTCAGCCCGTCGACCTAGCTGGACTTCGTGCCAGACATCCGGTCAGGCCGTCGACCTGTCTGGACTTCTCCTGCACACTCGATCAAAGTGTCAGACAACAACACAACTAACTTAACCTATTTGTCATTCATCAAAACCTGGGTTAGACCGTTAGTGCTACCCGCACCAACAATCTCCCCCTTTTTGATGGAATAACAACTTGGTTAAGTTAGTGAAAGAACGAAAACGCCAGGTACATTGGTTTTACAGTTAGTTTCAGCGTTTTCAATTTGGTTTATCTAACTTAACCACCTAACCCTCCCCCTTTGGCATTCATCAAAAAACAAGGGTAAACAATCATAGTGTAGAGTTTCTTGAAAAAAATAATCATAGCTAATCTTGAAGAAGTCTGAGTTTGGTTTAAGAAAACAAAATTTTTAAATCCAAGGAAAAAACAAGTTGACTTGGGGGAGACAAGATTAAATTTGATAAAGGCAAAATTTTTCAACACAAAGCAAGAGTTAAACGAGTAAGATTAAATTTGCCAAAATAATTTTTAAGGCTAATTTGATAAAGGCTGAATTTGGAAAGTTTAATTTTCAATAGTCAACATTTTAAATCAGGTTTGAAAATTAGGTGGGATTAAACTTTCAAGTTTTTCAAACACTTAGTTAAATTTAACCGTTTTTGTAAATTAATGTTCAAACATAAGCTAGTTTTTTTTTAAAAGCATTTGTCAAACACATAAAATTTTGATTAATTTCTCCCCCTGAACTTGACATTTAAATTTAAACAGCTGTCTAACCAATTAGGTACTAACTAACTATCAGAAGATAGTAGCTTTCACTTGGTTAGTCAGATTAAGGTCAGTGTATGACTTGACTGATGATCTTTAATCTGATTACTGTCTGATTTGTATTTAACGTCCAGACTTATGCTGATGCACTGAAATAAGCATCTTAAGTCCAGACAGTTGGCCTATACATCTCACCCCTTTCTAAGTTTGTCAAACACAAGCAAGGTAAACCTAAGGTGTTGGTGAGATGCTCAAAAACTAGTCCTATGGGTACATGCTTTCTAAGGATTCAAAACTAGTCTAAGGCCAAAACTGTTTTTGAAAATCTAAAAATGGAAAGTTTTGAAAACAACCAAGTTTAACCTATACTTGATAAAACCATTTTTGAAAGTATTTTTGAAAAATCCTAGTCTATCAAGATGGAACATAATCAATGTAAGTCTGAAATATCACTAGATAGATCCAAAATATTTTACAGGTGGTGTAGCTACAGAAGTGAGTCATAACTAGATCTACTGAGATGATGAAGGGGGTGGTCCTGATCCCAAGGATCGGAGAAGCGCCATCAGCTCAGTGTGTCGGGTATCCCCGACAGCTCATAACTCGGCTACCTCTCGTCGAATGTCTCGATGAAAATCAGAGTTCTCCTGCTGGAGACTCGCCATAGCTCTCTCTAGTCCGGTCATACGGTCGGATAGAGCGGGGAGCGTGACGTGGTGCTCGAGCTGGGGGAGGTGGTGGAGCCGGTGCGGCTTCCTCTGGAAATAGTGCGAGCATGAACTCGTCCACCTGTGCGTCTGGATCGGGCTGGTGCTGTGCCCCCCTCCGCCAAGACATAGTCCCGTCATCTCTATCCATCTGGATACCGGCTAGGGAGAAGTTCCGAGCTGCTATAACATCGAACTCGGTCATATGGGCAATGTCTCCTCTAGTGACATCAATGCGCAACGAGGACATATAGGATGTCAGAATGTGACCAAATGGCATATGGACTCGTCTATCAGTCACGAATCCAGCCGAGTAGATAATGGTGGAGAAAATGTGTAGGCTGATGTCAATTTCTAACCTATGAATTAGGGCATAAAGTAAGAACGAATGGAATGGGCGCATCACAGCGATGTCCCGAGTAGTCAGTGGTAAAATGCAAAGGACTACAACCCTATAAAGAGCGTAGTCCTGGACCCGAAGTTCTACTGACCTAAACTGTGTCACAGTGGGATCTCTCTCTCCCCCAAAAAAATACGAATAAATCGTATCGAGAGTAATATGTGAGTAGGGATCTCCGAATGGTAGATCCCTCGGAGGATAGCACAAAAAGGAACAGGTAGATGGACGCAACTCTAAGAACTCTCGGATAGTCGTAGGGGAAAATGTGATATCAGTGCCTGCTGCCCTAGTGGTATAGGTGAGATCGTCTACTTTCACTAGGTTATTGCAAAATTCGACACACATGCTTATATTTATTGGACTGGTACATTCGACAAGGTTCCTTAAGTTATAGTGGCCTATAACCTCTAAAGCGGAAGGACATGACCTTAGAAAGAACGATCTATCTATGCAGGTAGTCCTAATGGCCTTATAAATGGTAGACTCAAACTTAATCCTAAGTTCGTCTGTGGGAAACCTAGGGTCTGTACTAGCATTGGAGGGTCCAGCACCAGTATTTGTTTGTTTCCTACTGTTTAAAAAAATATTCTAAGAAAGTTTGTAAAGATAACTTCAAATAAAATTTCAGATAGGGGAAGAAGATTTACCGAGGAGCCATCGACAAATATAGATCTGACGACCTCGGTTGAATCGCAACAGCGTCTTCACCGCAAGAAAATTTTGGTTTAAAGTACTTTCGCGCTGAGGTTCGGAGTGAACCTTGGCAAAAGTGAGAGTTGGTGGTGCAAAGATTGGGGGCGCCTGCTGCCTCTTATTTATAGGGGACTCCGGGCGCCCGGATCCTTCCGGGCGCCCGGGGTTGATTTAGGGCGGGGCGCCCGGATTCCCTTCCGGGCGCCCCGGAGGGGAATACCAGGGGCACCCGCCCCTGGTTTTTTTTTTAAAAAATTAGGTTTGAAATTAAGTTTTAAGTTTAAAATTTTGAAATTAATTTTTTTTAAGTTTAAAATTAAAATTTTGAATTTAGAATTTTGAAAATAATTTTTTTTTTTGAAATTAGAATTTTGAAATTAATTTTTAAGTTAAAAATTAAAATTTTGAAAATAATTTTTAAGTTTAAAATTAAAATTTTGAAATTAATTTTTAAGTTTAAAATTAAAATTTTGAAATTAATTTTTTAAGTTTAAAATTAGAATTTTGAAATTAATTTTTTAAGTTTAAAATTAGAATTTTGAAAATAATTTTTAAGTTTAAAATTAAAATTTTGAAAATAATTTTTAAGTTTAAAATTAAAATTTTGAAAATAATTTTTAAGTTTAAAATTAAAATTTTGAAAATAATTTTTTAAGTTTAAAATTAAAATTTTGAAAATAATTTTCTAAGTTTAAAATTAGAATTTTGAAAATAATTTTTAAAATAATTTTTAAGTTTAAAATTAAAATTTTGAAATTAATTTTTTTTTAAGTTTAAAATTAAAATTTTGAAATTAATTTTTTAAGTTTAAAATCAGAATTTTGAAATTAATTTTAAACCTTATTCATCTCACCCGATCTATATTATCAATTAGGGAATCCTATGATTTTGTGAGATGAAATTAGTTTTTTTTTTTATTGGAGTTTTGGTTTAACTTGTGTTAGATTCAGATTTAGCTTTGGTCTCCACAAATAGGCATTCTTCGGATAAATTTCTAAGCTTGGTGAGTCACATGGACGTCATTAGAAGTAACCAACCTTTCGAGATTTTCCGAATAGTCCTATCCACGGAGCTTAGTACTAAATCTTGGTCTAACTGATTATGATCCATTTAAGGGTAGCTTCGGTCAGTTCCACTTGGCCAAATGCACCAGATCGAAGCCATATCTTTCTAGACATGCGATGCCCAAGCTTCCCTAACGTACTATCATCCAAAAATTTCACCAGTACCATGATTCAAGTTAAACTTGGTCTCTAATCCTAATTACCCTGCCGGGTTAGTTTGTTTTGGGTTACCCTGTCGGGTAAGTTAGTTTTTGGAGGTGCCAGCTAATCTGGAGCCTCCCCCTGAATTGTTGGCCATTAATTTACATTTTGGTTTTAGGTTTGTATCGATTCTTTTTATAGTTATGGTTAACTTGGTGATAATTTTGTTGATTTTTAAGGTGTTTAGATTTTGAATTTGGTTTAGGTTTGTATTTTGGATTTTGGTTTGGTTTATTCGATTTTATATAATGTATTTTTTCTTTAGGTATATAATATTGATTAATTCCTACTTGCGTGGTCAGACACGCTTTCGGGACCCAAGCTTGATTAGTTGATTTGTATTGAGTTATTAACGACTTAAAAGTTTTATTTGAGTTTGACTTGTATCCGAGTCCGGTTTTATTATAACATGCTTTTTGATTATTTAGGATTAAGTCTAAATTTTGTGATCTTGTTGTGAACTTTTCTAACATTTCCTTTAAATTGTTAATCTCATTTTTTAGTGATAAATTTTCTTCCTCAAGTGTTAGGTCTTGAGTTGGATTTGAATTTATGATTTGTTCCTTGAGGTTTTGATTTTCCTCAAGAAGTGATTTGTTTTCATTTTCTAATTTAGTTAATTTACTATTTAAACAGGAAATAATTCTAAAAAAAAATTTGTTTAAATTAAAGTAGACCTCATTCGGCCCTTCGGAAACGAGTACGGACTCGTGGCTTGTTTCGGGTTCAGACCCGTCTTTATCTTTCGACTCGTTTTCTGTTTCGGCTTCGTGGGCCATCAGTGCGAGGTGGCTCTGATGTTTCTGCTCTTCTTCCTCCGATTCGTCCGAGGAGTCATCCCACGTTGCTTTGAGTGCCTTCTTTTTGGTTGGCTTTGGTTTGTCGAACTTCAGTTTTGGGCATTCATTCTTGTAGTGTCCCTTTTTATTGCAGCCGTAGCAAGTCACGTTCTTTTGTTCTGAGGGAGAGCTGATCTTTTGAAGGCCCTTTTTGCTGAAGCTCCTCTTTCTCCTGGTGAACATTTTTCTTACCAAGTTCACCAGGTATTCTTCATCTTCGGAGTCTTGGTCAGATTCTTCTTCAAATTCAGGCTTGCTTTTCTTTTCTTTGGAGGAACCTGCAAATAGAGCTATACCTTTCTCGGCTCCAGCATTAGTTTGTTCGTGTAATTCTAATTCACAGAAAAGCTCATCTAATTTTAATTTAGAAAGATTCTTAGAAATTTTGTAGGCATCCACTATTGATGCCCAGAAACTATTACGTGGAAAGGCGTTTAATGCGTACCTTATTAAGTCTCTGTTCTCCATCTGGTGGCCTATCGCATGAAGCCCGTTGAGGATGTCCTTGATCCTCGCGTGGAGTTGATTTGCTGTTTCTCCTTCCTGCATTTTTATATTAAAAATTTTATTTAAAAGTAGGTCTCTTTTTGTTACCTTAGCGTCGCTCGTTCCCTCGTGCAGCTCGATCAATTTGTCCCACAGTTCTTTAGCATTTTTGTGTGGACCGACTCTGTTTAGTTCTTCTCTTGTTAGTCCGCACTGTAGAGTGTTGATCGCTTTGTTTTCTGTTGACGCCTTCTTCTTCAAGTCAGCTGTCCAGTCTTCAGGATCCAGTATATTCCCGGAGGTGTCTGCCGGAATTTTGTAAGGTCTCGTAATGCTCATCCACTGGTCGAAGTCTGTTTTGAGGTAGACCTCCATGCGCTTCTTCCAGTATGGAAAGTCGTCCCCGTTGAAGAGTGGAGGTCGTACTGTGCTGAATCCTTCTTGTTGGGACATTCTGTGCACAGGTAAATAACCAAAAAATATCCCAAGACTTGGTCTTGGATTAGTAGTGCGGGAAGAGAAAAATAGAAAAAAAATCTAGATTCGTGTTGCACTAATTTAAATTGATTAGAGAAATATTAAGTTAACGAAACACCAGTTTTAAAATTAATTATCGAACCAAAAAAAAATTCACCCCCTGTCTGATTGGTGGTTGCACCAAATCAGAGCGGTACCTGCTCTGATACCACTTGTAGGACCGTTAGATTCGATAGAGGGGGGGTGAATATCGCTTTGAAAATTTAGAGTGTAAACGCAGCGGAAAAGTAAAATAGACACAAATGTTTTACTTCGTTCGGAGCCTGTGACGACTCCTACTCGAAGGCCCGTGGTCCTTGACCACTTTCGTTGGGCAATCACTAGCAATTCGAAATGATGATTACAAAAGAACCGTACAGTGAATGCTAATGAAAATTGAAAACAAATACCGACAAGAAGGGAAAAGAATGAAGTGTAGTGTCGGAGCTTTGTTGGCGTCGCACTGAACGTCGAGCAGCAAGACCAGCAGTAGAAGAATTCTCAACTTGATTGATTGATCTGAAGCTCCTGTCTGGGGCTTCTTTTATATGCTGTTCCAAGCGCCTGAATCCCTTCCGGGCGCCTGGAATGTGACGTAGCTGCACAAACCATGATGCTCCACGTGGCGACGACTCGGCTGGATAGAATTCGCCTTCCGGGCGCCCGGATCCCTTCCGGGCGCTCGGACCTCCGGGCGCCCGGACCACCTTATTCCAGAAAACTCCCTTTTCCTGCAAAACAAAGTTAGTCCGAGGCAAATATATATCCTGTAAAACAGATTGTCAGCACAGTTAAAGTTCAACGGATAAATAAAAAAGAGTATAACTTAGATTCCGTCTTTCCGAGACCGGAATCTAGTCACGATCTCGACTTAGATATCCGAAATGGATCTAAGCCGGATCGACGCCTAATGTTCCCTTCCTGGGAATGCGTCCTCACAGTCACTCCCTTCCAGTGACTTACCTTACTTACCTGCCAGACGCCCGGTCAGCCCGTCGACCCGTCTGGACTTCTCGCCAAGCGTCCGGTCAGCCCGTCGACCCGCTTGGACTTCTCGCCAGCTATCCGGTCAGCCCGTCGACCTAGCTGGACTTCGTGCCAGACATCCGGTCAGCCCGTCGACCTGTCTGGACTTCTCCTGCACACTCGATCAAAGTGTCAGACAACAACACAACTAACTTAACCTATTTGTCATTCATCAAAACCTGGGTTAGACCGTTAGTGCTACCCGCACCAACAATAACTAGTTATACCTTTTATTGCTTATAGACCTCTTGATCTTTTGTTGTATTCCCCTTCTTCTCTTGGACGTCGTGTGGGCAACGATCTTCCAAGATAAAATCCACTCAAGCTTCTTCCAAGGCTTCCAAGATTCGGCCACCAATTAACCTTCAAGGGATGCTAGACAAGAGAGCTTCCTTCTCTTCTTCTTCTCCTTCTAGCAACCGGCCACCAAGAGACTACCACAAATGATGCCCCCGACCTCCTAGGAAGAGAACAAAAGGAGAAGAGAAAAGGAACAAGGGCCGGCCACCAAGGATTGGGAGAGAGGAATAGAAGATGTGTTATTGGGTTAGGCACCCCCTCCTTCTCTTTTGTAATCCTTGGTCTTGGCAAAAAAGGAAAGTTTTAAACATAATTAAAACTTCCTTATATTCCTTGCCAATGACTAAAAAGGAAAGTTTTAAAACAAACAATTAAAGCTACCTTTTATACTTGTCATGGTCGGTCACCTCCTTGTGTTCCAAATAAGAAAAGTTTTAAACATAAAATTAAAACTTCCATATTTATTTCCAGTAAAAAATTTTTAATAAAAATATCTCTTTTAAATCCCGTGTTGGTTATAAAAGAAAAATTTTATAAATTAAAATCTCTCTTTTAAAACATGTGGATGGTTACAAAAAAGAAAAGTTTTATCAAAAATTAAAATCTTCCTTTTGACTATAAATAAGTAAGATATCAAACCTTTCTCTTAATCCTTTATAGAAAACAATAAAAGGAATGATTTAAAAATTTTAAAACTTTCTTTTAAAACCATGGCTTCCAATAAAGGAAAGATTTGAAAATTAAAATAACCTTTTAATTTAATGTGGTCGGCCACCTTGCTTGGGCTCCAAGCTTGACCGGCCATAAACATGGCTCCATCCTTTGACTTGGCCGGCCCTAGCTTGGGCTCCAAGCATGGCTTGGCCAGCCAAAATGAGATGGATAAGAAGCTTGACTCAATAAGGCTTTATAAATAAGAGGCTACAACAGGGACCGAGAGAAGGAATTAGTTTTGGTCTCCCAATGAGCTTGAGCTTCTCGTGTTCACCCCGAACACCCAACTCAAGTTCATCAATAATATCTCATTCCACTAAAGATTTATTATTGCACTACCACACCAATCTCATATTATAATATGGACTCCTTATTATCATGAGTGTGTTAGTCTCCCTGTGTTTAAGATATTGAATGCCCACTAATTAAATGAGTTACTGACAACTCACTCAATTAATATCTAGCTCCAATATTAGTACCACTCAACCTTATCATCATGTCTGACTAAGTCCACCTGCAGGGTTTAAATGACAATCCTTATGAGCTCCTCAAGAGGACATCATCAACCTAGATTACTAGGACACAATTTCATTCTATAATCAACAACACACCATATAAATAATAGCATTTCCCAACTTATCAGGCCTATTGATTTAACAAATTAAATCGCACCCTTTGATAATTTAAAGAAATAAATATTAAGTATACGTGCTTGATATTATATCATGATTAAGAGTACACACTTCCATAATAACAGAGGTTTTGTTTTTTTATGTACTCAGTATAAAAAGAAACTACCTCAAATGGTCCTGCTCAATACACTCATAGTGTACTAGTGTAATTTTATAGTCAAGATAAACAAATAACAAATTACACTACAACCAATCCAATGGTTTGTCCCATTCCATCTTGGTTGTGAGCTACTATTTATAATTTATAAGGAACTGATAACATGAACTTATTTGTGTCTTCTCACACCATGTTATCTACAATATAAACTAAACGGACAACTACACCTAGCATAAATGTATACATTTGACCAATATGATTCTTATTTCAAAATAAATGTTTATACAAAAAGTTATACATTTAGTATACACTCTAACAATCTCCCACTTATACTAAATGACTATGCTGCCATAAACACTGTCATACATCTGATTCCTATCCCCTTAACATTCCAATCAAATGCTATCGCCGGAAGGGCCTTAGTGAAAGGATCTGCCAGGTTATCTGCTGATGCAATCTTGGCGACAACAACTTCTCCTTACTTTACGATGTCTCGTATCAGGTGGTACTTGCGCTCAATATGTTTACTCGCCTTATGGGCTCATGGTTCCTTCAAATTATCTACTGCACCACTATTATCACAATAAATTGTGATGATTTTGGGCAAACTAGGAATCACATCTAAGTCCATCAAAAAATTCCTGAGCCATACAACTTCTTTGGCTTCCTCAGAGGTTGCCTCATAATATACTCAGCTTCCATGGTTGAGTTTGAAACACATTTCTGCTTAATACTCCTCCATGCTATGGCTCGACCTCCTAAAGTAAACACATAGCCTGATGTTGACTTACTATTGTCCCTATATGATTAGAAATCAGAATCCGTGTAACCCAAAGGGAGCAAATCATCTGCTTGGTAAACCAGCATATAATCTATAGTCCTTCTCATGTACCTTAATATATGCTTTATGGCAGTCCAATGTCACTATCCTGGATTACTTTGATATCTGCTAACCATGCCCAGGGCAAAATAGATATCTGGTCTCGTGCATAATATTGCATACATTAGGCTTCCTACGGCTGAAGTATAAGGAACTGTCTTTATCTCTTCTATCTCTTTTGATGTCTTAGGAGACATCTCTTTAAATAAAGATACTCCATGCCGAAAAGGTTGAGAACCTTTCTTGGAGTCTTGCATGCTAAAACGAGCTAGGATAGTATCGATATATGAAGCTTGGGATAAGCACAACATTCTTTTCTTGTGATCCCTTATTACTTTGATCCCGAGAATATGTGCGCATTCTCCCTAGTCCTTCATATCGAATTGCTAGGACAACCATACCCTTACTTCCGATAACACTTTGATATTGTTGCCAACTAATAAAATGTCATCTATGTATATTACAAGAAATACCACCACATTTCCATCACACTTCTTGTACACACAGGACTCATCCGAACACTGAATAAATCCATAGGACTTGATTACTTCATTAAAATGGATGTTCCAAGACCTTGAAGTCTGTATCAGTCCATAAATAGACTGATTGAGCTTACATACTAGATGCTCTTTGCCCTTTGCAATAAACCCCTATGGTTGCTTCATATGGATGTTTTCTTCAAGACTTCCATTAAGAAAAGCTGCCTTGACATCCATTTGCCAAATCTCATAATACATATGAGCGGCAATAGATAAGAGTCTCTGAATAAACTTAAGCATAGCTACCGACGAAAAAGTTTCCTCATAATCGATTTCCTCTTTCTAAGTATACCCCTTCGCAACAAGCCTTGCTTGGAATGTTTCCACCTTCCCGCCTGTTCCTCTTTTCCTTTTGTAGATCCATTTACATCCAATAGCTTTTGCACTATTTGATGGTTCTACTAGCTCCCAGACTTTGTTAGAATATATAGATTATATTTCTGAATTCATTGCACATTGCCAAGATGCTGCATCTTTATCTTAGAGTGCATCATCATATGTTTGGAGATCAGGTTCATGTTTACCTGGGATCAAGTCTGAAGACTCTTCCAAAAACATGAATCTTTCAGGTTACCTCACAACTCTCCCACTACGACGAGGCACTGTCTGTAGTTGTGTATCATTTGTGATACGTGTTGCAGTTTCTTGTGATATTTCATCTTGCACTGTTGGTACTAAAGTAGATGTGTCCTCTCTCATTTCTTCTAGAACAATTTCACTCATGGGCTAGTGGTTTATTCTATAGTCCTCTTCTAAAAATCGGGCATTCGTGTCTAATCTTTAGGACTATAAAACATACCATCTTTCGTTCATTTGGGATAACCTATAAAAAGGCGAACTTCTATATGAGATTCCAACTTATTAGCATCTCCCTTCAGCACATGTGTTGGACAACCCCATATCCGAATATGACTCAGACTAAGCTTACGCCCATTCCGTAATTCTGTGGAAGTAGAGGGTACTGATTTAGAAGGTACCAAGTTCAAAATGTACACAGCCATTTCTAAAGCATATCCCCATATTGAATTTGGTAATTCTGAATAACTCATCATCGATCTAACTATTTCCATAAGAGTTCTATTCATTCGTTCTGCCACACTATTCTGTTGGGGTGTACCAGGTGCAGACAATTGGGATTGAATCCCAACCTCTGCTAAGTAATTCCTAAACTCTCCTGAGAGATATTCACCACCACGATTAGACCTTAGTGTCTTGATACTTTCATCATGACGTTTCTCCACATCAACCTTGTACTCTTTGAACTTATCAAAGCACTCAGACTTGTGGTGCATCAAGTAAATGTACCCATATCTCGAATAGTCGTCTATTAACGAAACAAAATATTCAAAACCACCTATTGCTTGGATAGTCATAGGTCCACACAAATCAAAATGAACCAATTCTAACACATCTTTTGCTCTATACCCATTGGCCTTAAAAGGTCTCTTGGTCATTTTTTCCTTCCAAGCAAGATTCGCAAGTTGGAAAGTTTTCCAACACTAATGAACCTAAGAGTCCATCGACTATTAGCCTTTGAATCCTACTCAAGTTAATATGACCAAGTCTTAGATGGCAAAGATATGTTTGGTTCATTTTTGAAGGTTCCTTTCTCTTATTAAAATTAGAGGATGTGTTATTAATTTCCATTTGTGGCTTTGCGGGAGTTATTGGATTTAGAGTATAGAAATTGCCAACTAACGTACCAGAACATATAACAACCCTATTTTTCTTGATAACCACTTTGTTATCAAAAGAAACAACATATCCATCAAAAAATAGTTTAGAAACTGAAATTAAATTCTTTCTAGAACTTGGTACATAAAGACAATTTCTCAAAATCAAAGTTCTATTCCTATCAAATGATAAGTAGACATCTCCCACTGCAATAGCCGGCACTTTCATAGCATTGCCTATGTAGACGGTTATCTCTGTTGGTGCAGCGGAGACTGGCAATAGGGGGTGAATTGCCTGAAACTAAAAGTTACCCTCCTCAAAGCTTTTCAACTCTTAAAATAAAGAAACAATAATAAAATTAATAGCAGAAATAAAAGGAGACAGAAATTAACCTGGTTACAACCAAGAGGGTTGTTAATCCAGGGCAGTAAGAAAAGCGCAGTAAGAACACTCCTTCTCTGAAGGCGGAGAAGCCTTTTACACTTTGACAGCACAATAGTTGCTAAGAGAATGAGAGTACAAGAGTTGCTATTTCGTTCGTATTCGTTGTTTTCTAAAGCTGCCCGAGACCCTCTTTATATAGGGGTTCTCAAGCTTATCTGATCACCTGATCCTTCAGGATCAGGTTTGACTCGAGAGGGATCGGTCGACTGATCCCCAGGTTCGGTCGACCAAACCTACTGTACCTGCCTAGTCTTCCATCGAGGTGTAGTCTCTGTGGATCGAGCTTTGGTTCGGTCGACCGAACCTTATGTTCGGTCGATCGATCGGCCAACGGTCTGCAGCTAAGGTGGCCCGATCAAATTGCTCGACTGAGTCTCTGGATTAACTTCTATTCGGACGACCGATCATGAGTTTCGGTCGACCGATCACTTCACCGCTGGCTTATGTGATGCTGACGTGTCACCAAAGGCTGTGCTCTGATGCAAAGGGGTTCGGTCGACCGATGAGGGTGTTCGGTTGACCGAACCATTGATAAGTCAACTTCCAGTTGACTTGCTCTGGTTCGGCTTGGGTGATTTCGGCCATCCGGAATAGGGCTCACCCGAACCCAATTCCCGACCTTCTCCTCGAGCAATCTTCAGTCCCGGCTTTACGTCCCTCAAACGCCGCGCACGTTCTTCTCGCCCACCGGAGTACTCTTCTGTAGCTCTCTCGTCCTTCGGACGCACCGAGCCCGTCGGCTCCCTTCCCGTGCCGTCCTTCTCGCTAGATGCGTCTTCCGCTCAACTTCTTGCGCTCCTAAGCTCCTACACACTTAGACACAGGGATCAGACAAACAGGACCTAACATAAACTTGGTTGATCACATCAAAACTACCACGGGGTCCAACAATCTCCCCCTTTTTGATGTGCATCAACCCAAGTTCAGGTTAGGGAAAAAACCCAACAGATAGTAATTTAAAGAAATTACTAAACTAACAATTCAAGCATAAATTTGCAATCAAAATAAATTGCTACACGTAATATGTAATCTAAATTCCCTTAACTCCCCCTTTACTCTTCCATAACTAAACTTATACTTATTCTCCCCCTTTGATCACAGCAAAAACGGGGTTTAACAGAAAGTATTTTCTAAGTAAATACTAAGTAAAAATTCAAGCATTATTTAAAAATTTCAAGCATTAGTTAAGTTAAACATATTCTAAGTTCTTTAAAAACTGTACAAAGCATTATTTAAGTCTATTTTCAATGCTTTTGTCAAAAAGTTAATTAAACAAATCAGTTCTATAATTGGCTTCCAGGCAGTGGCGAGGCACTAGGCCTTCTTGGTTATTGGAGCAACAACCACTTTCTAGTCAAAGACGCATAAGGAAATTCCTTGTTTAATTTTCTCTCTGAAAGCACTTTATATATATTTTTTTTATGGAATCAGTCTAACACAGATTTTGGAACCCAATAAAGGTTCCTTCCTACAGGGTTATTCAAAAATTTAGGGGGTATATAATTCTTAGGAATTTTTCTAAGTTGGCCCTGATGCTTCCTTATATACCAGTTTAATTTTCCATAAATTTTAAGTCTTGATTTTTGAAAAACATTTATCTTTAAGCATGCATCAGATTTCAATTTTTCAATTTCTAATTTTAAATTTTCATTTTCTGATCTCAAATTTTCATTTTCTTTTTCTAATTTATCTAATTCATTAGAAACAGCTTTAATAAATTTAAAAGACTGAGTCGGTGTTAGATTACGTACCTTACTTACCTGACTCGGTGATGCTCCCCCTTCACTGCTGCTTTCTTCTTCTGACGTTCCTCCCCCTTCATCGATACTCATCTCTGAGCTTGACGCTTCTTCCAGCAGATGGTTAGCTATTAGAGCTATCCCCGAGAATTCTTCAACGTCTGATTCGGAGGATGAGTCTGACCAAGTGGCTTTTAGGTTTTTGTGTTTGGAGGATTCTGGTTTCTTGTACTTGGTCTTTGCCATCTCCTTTTGCTTGGTCTTCAATTTCGGGCAGTCATCGTTGATGTGCCCTTCTTCGTTGCAGTTGTAGCAACGAATCGTTCTTCTTTTTCTCTCATGCCTCTGCGATATAAATTTGTTAGAAAAAATTTATTGAAGCGTCTTACCAGTAGTGCCGCTTCTGATTCGTCGACCGAGGCTTCGGAGTCAGAACTGTTCATTTTTGCCTTTAAGGTAATGTTCTGACTAGTCTTCTCTACTCCATTGGGCTCTGAAACTCAAGATTCGTGAAGTTCAAAAGTGGAAAACAATTGTTCTAAAGTACTTACCTCGAGGTCCTTAGAGATGTAGTACGCATCTACTAAGGAGGCCCACTCTAGAGTTCTGGGGAAGGCGTTGAGCGCGTACCGGATAGAGTCTCGGTTCGTTACCTCTTCTCCAAGATTGGTTAGTTGTGTGATCAGATCTTTGATCCTTACTTGGAGCTGCGCTACCTTCTCGCCTTGGTTCATCCGGAGGTTCGTCAACTGGTTCCGGAGGATGTCGCGCCTTGCTAGCTTCACCTCGGAGGTACCTTCGTGGAGCTCCAGGAATTTTTCCCAGAGATCTTTCGCAGAGTCGTAACTTCCGATCCGATTTACCTCCTGAGGTGGCAGAACACTGAGCAGGTGGAACTTAGCCTTTCCGTTGGCGACGAAATCGGCTTGCTCCTTCTTGCTCTAGGTGTTTTCTTCTTTATCTTTCGGCGCTACAAAACCATATTTCATTGTAATAAAAATATCAAAATCCATTTTAAAAAATACCTCCATTTTTCGCTTCCATGTGGCGAAATCTCCGTCGAACTTTGGGGGATGGATGTTCGCGCCGGCCATTGTTCTGATCTTTGTGCTTCAGATGGTGGTTAGTCCCTCTGAGCATGTTGGGCTCTGATACCACTTGTTGGTGCAGCGGAAACCGGCAAGAGTGGGGTGAATTGCCGTAAACTAAAAGTTACCCTCCTCAAAGCTTTTCAACTCTTAAAATAAAGCAACGATAATAAAATTAATAACAGAAATAAAAGGAGATAGAAATTAACCAGGTTACAACCAAGAGGGTTGTTAATTCAGGGCAGTAAGAAAAGCGCAGTAAGAACACTCCTTCTCTGAAGGCGGAGAAGCCTTTTACACTTTGACAGCACAATAGTTGCTAAGAGAATGAGAGTACAAGAGTTGCTATTTCGTTCGTATTCGTTGTTTTCTAAAGCTGCCCGAGACCCTCTTTATATAGGGGTTCTCAAGCTTATCAGATCACCTGATCCTTCGGGATCAGGTTTGACTCGAGAGGGATCGGTCGACCGATCCCCAGGATCGGTCGACCGAACCTGCTGTACCTGCCCAGTCTTCCGTCGAGGTTCAGTCTCTGTGGATCGAACTTGGGTTTGGTCGACCAATACTTATGTTCGGTCGACCGATCGGCCAACGGTCTGCAGCTGAGGTGGCCCGATCAAATTGCTCGACTGAGACTCTGGATTAACTTCTATTCAGTCGACCGATCATGAGTTTCGGTCGATCGATCACTTCACCGCTGGCTGATGTGATGCTGACGTGTCACCAACGACTGTTCTCTGATGCAAAGGGGTTCGGTCGACCGATGAGGGTGTTCGGTCGACCGAACCATTGACAAGTCAACTTCCAGTTGACTTGCTTTGGTTCGGCTTGGGTGATTTTGGCCATCCGGAATAGGGCTCACCCGAACCCAGTTCCCGGCCTTCTCCTCAAGCAGTCTTCCGTCCCGGCTTTACGTCCCTCGAACGCCGCGCATGTTCTTCTCACCCACCAGAGTACTCTTCCGCAGCTCTCTCGTCCTTCGGACGCACCGAGCCCGTCGACTCCCTTCCATTGCCGTCCTTCTCGTTAGCTGCGTCTCTCTCTCGACTTCCTGCGCTCCTAAGCTCCTGCACACTTAGACACAGGGATCATACAAACAGGACCTAACCTAAATTAGGTTGATCACATCAAAACTACCACGGGGTCCAACAATCTCTCCCTCATATAGTCGTCGGGTTTCCTAGAACCCCTGTAATGTATTGCAAACATGATCAGTGGCTCCTGTATCTACACACCAGGTACTGGTAGATAATACCGCTAAACATGTTTAAACTGTTAGTTGCTACTCGGAATACCGTCCTTGTTCCCTTGTACAAAAATTTGTACAAGTATAGAACTATCCTAGCTACCCATGTGTTCTACTAAAATTAAATTTTGATTGCATACGATGCTTAATATTATTAATCCAAATTTTCCTTTAGAAGTGAAACTTGAGTTAGGAACGAAACTTAACATTCTTACTTCAAGTTTAACCGATGTGATATTCCTAAGGTAAACCAAATTACAGAAGTTGATCAAATATCTATTTCAAGGATCGGCTTCCAGGTTAAACGTGATGAGGCACTAGGCCTTCTTGGTTATTGGATCATCCACCACTGCCTAGACAAAGTCTTTCAAAGAAATCAGAAATTTAAACTTCTCACAGTAAACTAGGTTTGACTATAGAGACCTCAATAGAAACACAATATCGAAACATGAAATCAAAAACATAAAATCGATAATAAAATGATAACTTAAAACCATTAACCTCTTGTGTTTGGTTTTACAAGATCTATACAAAAAGGATGCACTAGTTATGATGCGGAAACTAATAACTAGTTATACCTTTTGTAGCTTATAGACCTCTTGATCTTCTATTGTATTCCTCTTCTTATCTCGGACGTCATGTGGGCGACAATCTACCAAGACGAGAATCCACCCAAGCCTTCTTCTTCCTTCCAGGTTTCGGCCACCAACTTTCTCCAAGAGATGATGAAGTTCAGCCACCAACAAAGCTCCAAGGGATGCTAGGAAACAATGCCTCCATCTTCTCCTTCTTCTCTAAACATGAATCGACCACCTATCCAACTTTCAAGTCTTGATGCCGCCGACCACAAAGATGAAGAGAAGAGGAAGAGCAAAGGGCCGGCCACCATCAAGGAAGAAAGGAGAGGAATAGAAGATGTATTGTTGTCATGAGGTGAGACACCCCTACCTTCTCTTTTATATTCCTTTGTCTTGTCAAATAAGGAAAGTTTTAAACATAATTAAAACTTCCTTATATTCCTTGCCAATAACTAAAAAGGAAAGTTTAAAAAAAAAAAATTAAAACTTTCTTTTCTTCTTGTCATGGTCTGCCACCCCTTTATTCCAAATAAGGAAGGTTTTAAACATGAAATTAAAACTTCTTTATTTGTTTCCGGTAAGAAATTTTAATTAAAAAATTTCTTTCTTTAAATCCCTTGTTGGTTGTAAAAGGAAAATTATATAAATTAAAATTTTTCTTTTAAAACATGTGGATGGTTGCTAAAAAGAAAAGTTTTATCAAAAATTAAAATCTTCCTTTTAACTACAAATAAGGAAAGATATCAAACATTTCTCTTAATACCTTTGTAGAAAGCTATAAAAGTAAAGATTTAAAAGTTTTAAAACTCTATTTTAAAACCATGGCTTCCACATAAGGAAAGATTTAAAATTTAAAATCTCCTTTTATTCTATATGTGGCCGGCCACCCTTGCTTGGGCTCCAAGCTAGGGTCGACCACAACTTGGTTTGGTTTGGCTGGCCCTAGCTTGGGATCCAAGCTAGGCATGGCCAACCACCAAGAAGTGGGTAAGAAGTTCAGTTTTGGGTGGATATAAGACTTTATAAATAAGAGGCTACAATAGGGACCGAGAGGATGAATTGATTTTGGTCTCCCGATGAGCTTGAGCTTCCCGTGTTCGCCCCGAACACCCAAATCAAGTTCATCAATAATATCTCATTCCACTAAAGAGTTATTATTGCACTACCGCACCAATCTCATATTACTATATAAGCTCCTTCTTATCATGAGTGTGTTAGTCTCCCTGTGTTTAAGATATTGAATGCCCACTAATTAAATGAGTTACTGACAACTCACTTCAATTAATATCTAGCTCCAAGAGTAATACCACTCAACCTTATTATCATGTCGGACTAAGTCCACCTGCAGGGTTTATATGACAATCCTTATGAGCTCCTTAAGGGGACATCATCAACCTAAATTACTAGGACACACTCTCATTCTATAATCAACAACACACCATATAAATAATATCATTTCCCAACATATCGGGCCTATTGATTTAACGAGCTAAATCGCACCCTTTGATAAATTAAAGAAATAAATATTAAGTATATGTTCTTGTTATTATATCATGATTAAGAGTACACACTTCCATAATAACAGAGGAATTGTTCTTTTAAATAGTTAGTATAAAAAGATACTACCTCAGATGGTCCTACTCAATACACTCATAGTGTACTAGTGTAACTTATTAGTCAAGATAAACTAATGGGTAATTACACTACAACAACTCCAATGGTTTGTCCCATTCCATCTTGGTTGTGAGCAACTGTTTATAATTTATAAGGAGCTGATAACATGAATTTCTGTGTGTCTCCTCACACCATGTTATCTACAATATAAATTAAATGGATAGCTACACTTAGCATAAATGTAGACATTTGACCAATGTGATTCTTATTTCAAAATAATTGTATACAAAATGCTAGACTTTTTGTAAAATACCGGAAAAGGGAGAATACTCATAAGGGAATTTTTCAAAATTTTTGGAAATTTTTCGGAAATTTTTCGGAGCTCGTATGGACGAGTTTACGGGGATAAAAACTGGGCCCCGGGAAAGCTTGTTTTGGCTACCCCATTTAAATGAGGAAAAGTTGATTTTTCTTAATTCCATTTTCTATTTTTCTTTTCCTTGTTTTATTTATTGTCTTCCTCACCGAACCCACTCGCCCGCGCCCGATGACTTGCCCTAACCGCACACGGCGGTTCTCTACTTCTCCCTCGCCGAGCCCCTTTCCTTCTTCTCTTCTCTTGCTTCTAGTCTTCCCTTCTCGCGCCGCCAGCCACCCGAGCCGCACACCGCCGGCCGCCTATCCTCAGCAAAAGAGCACGCCGGCGACTGCCTCCTCTGCCATCGTCCTTGTTGTGGAGACTGCCACAGCCGACGCTCCTTTTCCTATGCGCGTCGACACCGACCCAACGCCACCACAAGCCCTAGCACCCTCTGTCTATCACGGCGACGACACCTTTTGCCCTAGCTCTCGGTCCATAGCCACCGAGTGCTGGTTTTCCTTATCCGAGGGTCACCTCTACACAAGTTGGGCTTCAACCAAGGGCAAAGGTCTGTGCCCTAGTTTTTCTCTTCACTATGGTTTTGTCCTTATTGTTACCGTGCCCTAACTGTGATCGAAGAGGTAAGGGAAATTATGTTTTCTTGCTGGATTGTAGTGGAGAAAAGGTTTCTTGGTTGACTTCTTGATCTCTGTGATCGGGGCAGTAAATTTCAGGGTGTTACTTCAGTTTCCAGCAGCTACTCGGTTTTGGCAGCCACTCCATTCAGTAGCTACAGGATTACTGCAACAGCTGTGAATCTAGGTAAGAAGTACAGTAAGGTGTAGAGCATTTGATATATGCTATCGGTCATAATTTGGATTCGATTATTTTAGATCGTGATACATGCTGTAGAGAATTTGGATTAACAGTTGGTTAGCTAATTAAATATACAAGGGAGTTAGCTAAATCCGTATATGTTTAATATTACAGGAGTTTGACGCGAGACGAGTATCTCGACGTCTGATTTGGACTGGATAGGACCTTTCTTATTGGAGGCGGGTACTTCTGACTTTATGTCATTTGATATACATAGTAGTGAATTTAACAAATTGCAATAATTATGTTTCTTATCTGTTTCGGTTAGTCACTACCCGATACCTGTTACATGCTTGGTTGATACTTGTTTTGCATCTCATGTTATTCCTCACATGCTTATAGAGGTAGTGATATACCATGTTTCACCATGTTCAGGACCTAGGTTTTATACCTTATCTGATCTGTGTACCTTTGATTTGATTCATTGACCTATGGTGCACCTTCTATATATATATGGATTAGCTCAGGATATTTCCATGGTTAGTGCCATGCACCATTCACATGATTGCACGTTGTGCGATAGTCCGCTCCATTATTGTTGAGCACATCGCCAGTTACATGGATCTGCACACACCACCACTCATGGGTTAGTGGTCGATTCAGGCAGAGTGTGTTGCAGCAGGGACTTTGTTTGGCTCCGTTGGTCCGCTCATGGGTAGTGTGACGCAGCGTGGTAGCCGGCAGAGATTCCTCCCCGTCATCGTGTACCGGGAGATGAGAGCATTGTGCTCCCCCATTTATGATTTGGGGTAGGAGGATAGGTGTACTCCGACAGCATCCCGTCCACTCGGTCACTCATCAGGAGTAGTGACGATAGAGTGCATGGTTGTCACAGCCCTACCCACTCCGTCTCACCATTGTGTGTGAGATGGTTGACTGGCGTCAGGGGTGACCAGGACGCATCATTGGCATCATATGCATTGATGCATTTATTTCTTGTGATTGTGTTTGCTACATTTATTTGCTACATTTTGGTTGGATGGCCATGCTTGACATGCATACAGGATTTCTATACCTCTTGGACTGTTTATCCTTGTACTAGGTCCTGGTTAGTACAGTTTTCTCCTGCATTTCTCAGTTGCATTTTATCTTTCTTATATCAGGAGACTGTATGCATGATTAGTGCTAGATGTTATTTCCTTACTATGTATATCAGTTGTTACCCGCTGAGTGTTGGACACACACCCTCCTCCGTTGTTATTTTCAGGTTGATGCTGTCCAGAGAGTTCCAGTCGCTAGTCCCCTGCAGTCCACGAGGACGAGCGTTGATCTTGTGGTTTTCTTTATTAGACTGTATTTGAACTTGTTACGTTTTGATACTTGGAATCTTGTGTATGGATTGTTTTACTTATCGATGGGTTTGAATTTGGATTTGTTTTACTACGTGCCTGCCTAGACGGCAGAAGAGGTAAATTGATCTAATTGTCGGATTTGAGCTTTTTGAGTGTAGTGGAGTAGGAATATGTTTTGAGCTTTATGAGTGTAGTTGAGTAGGGTTGTTTTTGAGTCATATTATCACTGTTATAGTTTGTTAAATTATTAACTGCGTGGGTGATTGTTTATATTATTGTTATTGTTCCGGCCGTGTTGGCCGAGGTATATGTGGCCCAGAGGGCGATGTATAAAGTTCCAGATTGTCCACCGTACAGGGGAGAGGTTGCCGAAATTTCTTCGGACAGGGACTCCTCCGGGGCGTGACACTTTTAGTATACACTCTAACAATCTCCCACTTATACTAAAAGACTATGCTGCCATAAATGTTACCATACATTTGATTCCCATCCCCTCAACATGCCGATCAAAAGCTTTCGCCGGAAGGGCCTTAGTGAAAGGATCTGTCAGGTTATCTGCTGATGCAATCTTGGTAATAACAACTTCTCCTCGCTTTACTATGTCTCGTATCAGGTGGTACTTGCGCTTAATGTGTTTCCTTGCCTTATGGGCTCATGGTTCCTTCGAGTTTGCTACTACACCGCTATTATCACAATAAATTGTGATGATTTTGGGCAAACCAAGAATCACATCTAAGTCCATCAAAAAGTTCATGAGCCATACAGTTTCTTTGGCTGCCTTAGAGGCTGCCACATATTCAGCTTCCATAGTTGAGTCTGAAACGCATTTCTGCTTAACACTCCTCCATGCAATGGCTCCATCTCCTAAAGTAAACACATAGCCTGATGTAGACTTACTATTGTCCCTATCTGATTGGAAGTCAGAATCCCTGTAACCCACAGGGAGAAAATCATCTGCTTGGTAAACCAGCATATAATCTCTAGTTCTTCTCAGGTACTTTAATATATGCTTTACAACACTCAAATGTCCCTATCCTGGATTACTTTGATATATGCTAACCATGCCCACAGCAAAATAGATATCTGGTCTCGTACATAACATAGCATACATTAGGCTTCCTACAGCTGAAGCATAAGGAACTACCTTCTTTTCTTCTATCTCTTTGATGTCTTCGGAGACATCTCTTTAGATAAAGATACTCCATGTCGAAAAGGTAGAAAACCTTTCTTAGAGTCTTGCATGCAAAAACGAGCTAGGATTGTATCGATATATGAAGCTTGGGATAAACACAACATTTTTTTCTTACGATCCCTTATTACTTTGATCCCGAGAATATGTGCACATTCTCCGAAGTCCTTCATATCGAATTATTTCGACAACCATACCCTTACTTCCAACAACACTTTGATATTGTTTCCAACTAACAAAATATCATCTACGTATAGTACAAGAAATACCACCACGTTTCCATCACACTTCTTGTATACACAAGACTCATCTGGACACTGAATAAATCCATAGGACTTGATTACTTCATCAAACTGGATGTTCCAAGACCTTGAAGCCTGCTTTAGTCCATAAATAGACTAATTGAGCTTAAATACTAGATGCTCTTTGCCCTTTGCAATAAACCCCTCTGGTTGCTTCATATGGATGTTTTCTTCAAGACTTCCATTAAGGAAAGCTGTCTTAACATCCATTTGCCAAACCTCATAATCCATATGAGCGGCAATAAATAAGAGTCTCCGAATGGACTTAAGCATAGCTGCCGACGAAAAAGTTTTCTCATAATCGATTCCCTCTTTCTGAGTATACCCCTTCTCAACAAGCCTTGCTTTGAATGTTTCCACATTCCCGTCTATCCCTCTTTTTCTTTTGTAAATCCATTTACATCCAATAGCTTTTACACTATTTGATGGTCTTACTAGCTCCCAGACTTTGTTAGAATACATAGATTCTATTTCAGAATTCATTGCACATTGCCAAGATGCTGCATCTTTATCTTAGAGTGCATCATCATATGTTTGGAGATCAGGTTCATGTTTACCTGGGATCAAGTCCGAAGACTCTCCAAAAAACATGAATCTTTCAGGTTACCTCACAACTCTCCCACTACGACGAGACACTGTCTGTAGTTGTGTATCATTTGTGATACGTGTTGTAGTTTCTTGTGATATTTCATCTTGTACTATTGGTACTAAAGTAGACGTGTCCTCTCTCATTTCTTCTAGAACAATTTCACTCATGGGCTTGTGGTTTATTACAGTCTTCTTCTAAAAATCAGGCATTCATGATAACAATGACCTTCTGATCTTTAGGACTATAAAACAAACACCTTTCGTTCCTTTTGGATAACCTATAAACAGGCTAACTTCTGTACAAGATTCCAACTTATCAGTATCTCCCTTCAGCACATGTACTGGAATACCCCATATTCGAATATGACTCAGAAAAGGCTTACACCCATTCCATATTTCCATGGGAGTAGAGGGTACTGATTTAGAAGGTACCAGGTTTAGAATGTATACTGCCATTTCTAAAGCATATCCCCAGAATAAATTTGGTAATTCTGAATAACTCATCATCGATCTAACCATTTCCATAAGAGTCCTATTCCTTCGTTCTGCCACACCATTCTGTTGGGGTGTACCAGGTGCAGACAATTGGGATTGAATCCCCACCTCTGATAAGTAATATCTAAACTCTCTTGAGAGTTACTCGCCACCATGATTAAACCATAGTGTCTTGATACTTTTACCGTGACGTTTCTCCACATCAGCCTTGTACTCTTTGAATTTATCAAAGTACTTAGACTTGCGGCGCAACAAGTAAATGTACCCATATCTCGAATAGTCATCTATAAAAGAGATAAAATATTCAAAACCACCTCTCACCTAGATAGTCATAGGTCCACACAAATCAGACTGAACAAATTCCAGCACATCTTTTGCTCTATACCCCTTGACCTTAAAAGGTCCCTTGGTCATTTTTCCTTCCAAGCAAGATTCGCAAGTTGGAAAGTTTTCCAACACTAATCAACCCAAGTGTCCATCGACTATTCGCCTTTGAATCCTACTTAAGTTAATATGACCAAGTCTTAGATGCCAAAGATATGTTTGGTTCATATTTGAAGGTTCCTTTCTCTTATTAGAATTAGAAGATGTGTTATTAATTTCAATTTGTTGCTTTGTGGTAGTTATCAGATTTAGATTATACAAATTGCCAACTAATGTACCGGAACAGATAATTACCCTATTTTTCTTGACAACTACTTTGTCATGAAAAGAAACAGTATATCCATTCAAAAATAGTTTTGAAACTAAAATTAAATTCTTTCTAAAACTTGGTACATAATGACAATTCCTTAAAATCAAAGTTCTATTCCTATCAAATGATAAGTAGACATCTCCCACTGCAACATCCACCACTTTCGTAGCATTGCCCATCTAGACGGTTATCTCTCCTTCATATAGTCGATGAGTTTCCTAGAACCCCTGCAATGAATTGCATGTAGGGATCTAGCGCGCCAAAGACGCGGAAACGCAGTAGAAAAATAACTAGATCCTTTATCCAGCAGATCCATGTGAAGGGAAAAACATTGTATACAAACAATCTATACTAAGTTACATGATAGGATTATAATTTTGTTGTGTGCCCTTCGCAATCCCAACAACAACCTTTTCTTTGGATCCAGATCTCAGCGCGTTCAAGCGTCCGCACCTCTATGGTATCCACACGAACATATCATTCGTTCGTCGCACGAACGAAGCCTTCGGAGAAGAACCATCTTCTTGTGCTAGCAAGAAGCATGGTTCAGCCAAACATCAAGAATTGGCCATGGAAGGAGGAGGAAGAAGATGGAATCTCAAGAGTCACCTTTTCTCATCTAATTCAACTAATGAAAAATAAATGACAAAAGCCTATTTATATTCATCCCATGAATACCAAGGGTCTTTTGTCTCTTTGTATTCCTCTTAATGGGTTGGATTTATTATATTAGATTATCCATTAATCCAATAACCCAATAAGTTTAACCCATTGAGTCTAACTCATTAATCCAATGTGTCTAATTTGGATTGGACTCAATCCAATGTGTGGGTTCATTTGAGTCTAACTCAATTAGTAACCAAAAGGCCTAATCATCTCATGATTGGCTCTTAGGGCTAATTACTAATAATCTCCCACTAGCACTAGTGCCAATCACTACTAAGATGACACCAACACTTTGGATTCACCCATTATTCTTAATATCCTTAGGATTTTAGTCAAATTAAAATACCCATCTCCAAACCAATATTTGTTGGATCGAGATGCGCTAGAGGGGGGGGGTGAATAGCGCTAGTGGCTATTTTGATCGTATCGGAATCGTAAAACTATCAAAGTAAATATATGCAGCGGAAATAACGAATGCAATCACAGAGGGACACAAGAAGTTTTACTTCGTTCGGAGCCTAGGTCGACTCCTACTCGAAGGCCCGCGATCCTTGATCGCTTTCGGTGGGCAACACTTATAAGTACGAAAAAGAGTACAAGATTTACAATTAGTACAGTAATTAAAAACAAGTATACCGACGACAGAATCGTAATCTCGAAGCTCCTGGTCGTCGTGGACTCGTAACAGCACTTCAGGGTCGTTGATTGAGCAGCACGCAGCACAAGGATCGCTTGGAAGTTGTTACACTTCAATGCTGCTCGAAGTCCCCTTATAAAGGGCATCCAAGGCGCCTTGAAGGCCTCTGAAGGCGCCTCCATAGCTCCGAGTCCACTGTGTAGATGAGCGCTGACCATTCTGCGCCTTATCACCTTGAAGGCACCTTCATGGGTCTTCAAGGCGCCTTCCAAGGCGCCTCCGTAGCCAACCGAGGCGCCTTCAGCCCTGCTTCGCGGCTAGGTCAGCTTTTGTACCCGAGGCACCTCCAAGCTCCATGGAGGCGCCTCGGACACTGTTCATCCGAGGAATTAGGTTGCTCCTTTGCACCTGCAAGTTAAGTTTATCCCAAACACAATCCTGCAACACAAAGTTAGCACAATAAAGTATAGACAGTCTCCGGACTGTCCGAGTCTGACTTCGGATTTCTGACCGGAAACCCTAGGTCGACCCGACGCCTACTGTTCCCTCTACGGGGAACGTGTCCTCACCTACTCCACTCAGGAGATTTACCTGTTGCCAGTCGATCCTCCAGATTGACTGGACTTTTGCTTAGCACTCGACGCTTCCGGACTTTCTCTTGGACATCCGCTTCCCGGCTAGGCCAGACTTTCACCTGGTTCGCGACACCAGGACTTTCCACCTAGGGTTACCACCCCCTAGGACTTTTGCCTGAAGCCATCGACCTGCCAAGACTTTCCGCATAGGGTTACCACCCCCTATGACCTAGGGTTACCATCCCCTAGGGTTTTCCCTTTGCCTAACCGCAGCTAGGACTTTTCTCCACCTAGGGTTACCACCCCCTAGGACCTAGGGTTACCACCCCCTAGGGTTTTCACCTGCCTAACTACAGTTAGGACTTTCCTGAACTACTCACTCAACCACGTTAGATAACAGAGAATCTTAACTTTGAATCCCTTTGCCATTATCAAAACTTAGGTTCGATCGTCGTATGCTTCCTGCACCAACAATCTCCCCCTTTTTGATTATGGCAACAAAAATTCAAAGTTAAGAAAATAATGCCATTAAAAGATAAGCATGAAAATACAAGCATAATGTTAGTTAAGTGCAAAACTAAATTAAGTGCAGAGCTCCCCCTTAATATAAAGACTCCCCCTTAATAAAAGCTCACTTTTTTAAAATTTGAATTTCTTTCAATTTTCTTTAATTCTTTGAATTTTCTTCTTCTCTCCCCCTTTGCCATATATCAAAAAAATGGGTAATAATAGATGTTTGTTTGAGTTGTACATGATTTTACTCAGGTTAACAGGTTAGCTAAGTTCAACAGGGGTTGAAAGTTAATGTCAATTGGAACTTAGTTTCAATAAAGTTTTAAGACAAGGTTATTTAAGCTCAGTTGGTCCTTAAGTCCAAGCACAAGACATGTTCAATAGATTGATTTATTAGGTATCAGAGCTATAAAGAGCAAGAACATTCTTTAAGAAGAAAAAATTGAGTATCCTTTACCAACTGTCTAACCTTTAGTTACTTGCTGATAGTCTACAGGACAATAGCTTTCACTAGGTTAGTCAAGTTAAGTTATTTTGGTCCAGATAGACTTGACTAGAGCTGGAGAGCTTAACTTGATTAATGTTTATTGCATATTTAACGCCCAAACTCATATTGATGCACAGATATAAGCATTCTTGAGTCCAGACTATACCCTATGCATCTCACACCGTTCTATATTTTTCAAACATAATCAAGGTAAACCTAGGTGTTTGTGAGATGCTCTAGCTTAATTCTAAGGGAACATGATATCTAGGGGGAAAACTTAGGCTAATTCCAAAATTTTAAAATCTAGAAAAAAAATTGGAGTTTTGAAACCTGGTTTTTCTAGAAATTTTTTTTTTTTAAAAAACAATAAAACCTAAGCTCAGAAGATCTAACTGTAAGATATCGGAAAATTTAAATAGATAGGGTTATTTGGGAAATATCCTTATAGAATTTTTCTAGAATTTTTAGAAATTTTCTGAGAATTTTTCAGAGCTCGTAAGACGGATTTTGAGGGGATCAATTTCGGGTACAGGTAAGGCCTATTTGGGATACCCGTTTATGTGAGGAAATGTTTATAATTATAAATTATTTTTCTTTTCCTTTAATTCCCTTCCCAAGCGGCGTTTCCCCCAAACCCGACGTCGATCTTTCCTCCTCTCCTTCCTCTCCCGATCCCCCATTCTTGCGCGCGACCTCCTCTTCCCCGACGCCGACACATTTCTTCCCCGACGTTGGTGCCGTTCGACACACCGCCGGCCGAGCCTCCCTCCTCTCCCTCACGCTCTGCCCTCACTTGGTTTCTCATCGCTGTGGATCATGGAGCTTCGACGCCGATGAGCTTGGATCGCCAATCACCCACCATCGCTGTCGCCCGATCGCCGACTGCGCCTCCTCATGTCACCACCCGACGTCGTGCCATAGCTGCAGTCGCCGGCGAAGCCCAGTGTCACGATTATTCGAGGGTCGGCTTATCATATCTCTCTCCCGAATTGTTGATGTTGTGCCCTAGCTTTGGGCAGCGCCACCATCACCCTCCACCCCGAACCCTAGCTTCCCTTTTCTTGATCCGTTTCCATTATGAGTGTGAGTTGGTTGCCACCAATTGTCTCTGATCATCGGGACATTTGATCCGAGCCATTCCATAGCTTGATGAGGAGTTTCTAGGCCACAAGGTATGGTTGAATTTGAGTTAACAGAGGTTGGTTTTTCCATTCCTTGTATTAGGATGAGGAGATTTGTTGATTCTTGACTGGTCTTTGTAGCTTTGGCCATCATTGTTCGCTGGAAAATCATGGTTCCGGCCATTCCTGTTTCGACAGTGACCTCTCCGGCCGTGAGTGGATGGAGGAGCAATCCAATTTGGGTAAGTTTTGCTATGGATTGATTACATTACGTATTGGGATAGATTTGGGTATTTGATCTTGATGTAGTGTTGATTAGGGGTTAAGGTTGGTGGTAGTGGCTACATTTGGTCCCGGAAGTAAGCGTATCTTCAGCGGTGGATCACCACCTGATCTTCCGGGTTTAGGTAAGTTTTGAAGATTAATTTCATTTCTATATTTGTTCGATTAGTGGAGTTGAATTGTAGAAATTGATTTAAGGTGCATTGGGTCGATTGATGACTTGTAGATTATGTTTAGAATGATTGAAGGATTTATGGTGGGAGTTGTGAATGAGTTGGATTAAGAATTTAGTTGATTTTATTTCTACATTAGTTTGGATTAGTAGTGATGGATTGTAGGAATTTAAATTAAGTTGTATTGGATTGATTAGTGGATTTAGAAGGGTTTATGATGAGTTTGGATTAGTGTTTGATTGATGATGAATTATGTGAATTGAATTGAATTAATTCATGAGGAGATTTGATTAGTGTGATGATTGTGGATTATGGTTGGATTTAGAAAGAGTGGAGTTTAAGGATGGACCTATCATCTACTTTGGTTTGGATCATTGGGTGGAAACTAAACAGGGTTACCTAATCGACGTAGGATTAGGTTTTGGGTTTAGTTTGTTGTTGATTATGTGACTAGCTAAACATTATACATATACCATGTGATTCGCAGGACTTGGATTCGGGACGAGCGTCTCGAAGTGGGATTGATTTATCTGACACGGTCGACAGATAAAGGCGGGTATTTCTTCCTTGACTCTATGTAGATTTTATTGAGCTTAGTGCATGGTTTTATGTGATGGATTAGGCTGCTTTTCCTTATATCGTATTTGTTGGTTGCCTTCCTGCTTGGTCCTTATGCTTGATCTTTGAGATGTCCTAGTTATATCATATGCAGTCTCTACTCATGATTTCTACTCTGCTGTGATTACGCGTGTAGAGTATGTATTGTAGGGATTGTCGAGTGGTTGGATTTACCATGCTGATTTTGCATATAATGTGGACTGTACGTAGCTTGGTATGTGTTTTAGGAGACATCATGTTGACCGTACATTTGCATGTAGTATGTACACACGTGTTTGGTTATGTACTTTTGGAGGAGTTGTGTTGATTGTATGTTTGTGGTTTATACACGTGTCTGAGGTGTTTATTATTGGAGGATACATGTTGATTGTACTTACGTTCTGTGCATATGTGTCCAGTGGGATTATTGGAGATTATTGGTTGATTATACGTGTGTAGTTGTGTACATGCATTCGGTGGGATGTGTGGATTTATCATGACGATTATGTTCATGTTGTGGAGTGCTTATATGGAGTTAGAGTTTGCATGGATGATGACGGTGTCTGTATCATGATTATATATATATATCATGTTCATCATTCATTGCATACTGACGACTATCGTCTCCTTTGTAGTTGAGAGGGTTGTCAGTTTTTATGGCTGTCCACTCTACCACTGATGGAGGGTGGTAGCTGGGAGTGGAGCTATGTCCTGTCGCGCTCATTCAGCCGCTCAGTGTTCTGTCAGCCTCGACCACTCTGGAGTAGTGGGTCTTGAGGGTACAGTAGTCAGAGGGTTTAAGTTATGAGTGGTCAGGGACCCTTAGCTATGTAGTTATATAACTACTTAGCTGACCGTCCGCTTCGGCCGCCTATAGCGGTGCATGTACTGGAGGCTAGTACGGTTTGTCACGGACCCAAGCCTCTCGGCCATACACGGGTCGTGGTGTCTAGAGAGGTGGCGGGGGTGACCATGGAGCATGCATGCACATTTGCATTTGATGTGCGGTGCATCTTTGGAGATATATTTGCATACATGCTTAGTAGATACTAGTTGCATGTGTTTGTGGTATGTTGCATTTGTTTGCGATATGATTGTTGCATATGGTTGTCATGCTGCATACATGTCATTTATTTTACATGTATTTGCAGTCGTATTTATATTGCACAGGTGTCACGAGTAGGTCTGCTGCAGATCTGGTGAGTATACTGACCATTATACCAGGTGTCGATTCCAGATTGGGTATGCGTTTATCATCTTGACAGTTGTGGTATGTGTAGTTTTGTATGTCAGTTATGAGCATTATATCATGTGAGATAGACTGATACTGGTAGTTGTGTTTATTGGATATGGTAGTATGGTCATGTTCTTTATTTCCATACTGAGACTGTATACCTTTGATCTCTGTTTATGTATAGACCATGCACTATCTTTCTTTTACCCGCTGAGTTACCTATACTCACCACCGCATATACATCTTTATGTTTTCAGGTAGATGGTTGGAGTGTCGCTCGGAGTATCCTGTCTGCCGGATCCTACGTCACATCCGAAGGTCGTATCTGGTTTTGTATATGGTTTTATTTGTATTTATTGTATTTGGTGGGTTGTTGTATTTGTTGTTGTGGTTGTATAAAGCCTAGCCGGCTAGCAGTGTGTTGATTGTGTTGTATTGGGCTTTCCGTTTTTGTTTTTCCGCTGTGTTGGTTTTTAGTACAGCCGTGGTTGTGATTGTTTCATTCCAGCCGTGTGGGCTGTTATTATAACTGCGTGGTTGTGTATATAAATATTCCAACCGCATGTGGCTGATGTATTTTGCTTGTATTTATGCTTCAGATTGTCGCCGGTACAGGGGAGGTGCTGCCGGATTTTTGTCTGGCAGAGACTCCTTTGGGGGCGTGACAATTTTTGGTATCAGAGCGGGTACGATACCTGTTTTGTTTTGTGTTCTGCTTTCGAGATTTATCTGATACCAATTTTTGGTATCAGAGCAGGTACGATTCCTGTTCTTCGTGTTTTTGTATTTCGTATTTCGGTCTTCTTGATGTGACTTTCGGGTTTTGGGACCAGGCAGCAGCAGGACATCTCCAAGCTTTAGGAGGTATGGTTGCATATTGTTATCTTATATTCCTGTTAGTACATGCATGATTGTTCTGATAGTTTTGACATGTGTTAGTACTCTCTTGTTAGTACCTGTCTATTTGTTTGTAGCATGCATTGCATGTGTTGGGTCAATCACTGATCACGGTTGACCTACTGGAGATCAAGGATTTACTGTCTCAGGGGATTCGTCATATCATACTACCAGTAGTTTAGTTTCTGTGCTATTAGTTGGTTGAGAGTTAGAGCCACATACCAGTCTCTTTTATTATTAGCTGGGTAGTTGGTGGTGATTGTATACTTATGTTGACTCAGTTAGTAGAGTATTGGTTTACTCTTATTGGTTCGGTCAGTTTAGGGTTGATTTACTTGGTCGACTTGTGTAATTTCAATTTGACTTATTACCCTTGTTGACTTTGGTAGTTGGGTATCGATTTATCTTAGTTTCATCAGTGGAGGATTGATGTACCCTTGTGGATCATATGGTAGTTGACCGATTTATTTTATTGGTTCGACCAGTAGGGGATTGATTTACTCTATTCTTAGAGACTCCTATCTTTGGGATACTCGTGCTGGGTTAGGTATTTTGGGAGACATACTTAAGTACATGACTTGTACAGTCATGGGATGGACTGACTTGTCGTATATCATTGTCGGCTTGGTTAGCTTGTAGAGGATTGTCATATCCTATTCCATGGGGACTTTGACCATGGACTGTCTGTACCTGATAGGATGACTTAGAAGGTACATTTGGATATGATACCTCCATTGATGTGGGAAAAGTGTAAGGCTACCTGCTTAACACTTATGAGATACAATCGTTACTTGGGTGTATGAGTTGGAGAGTACATTTGGATATATGATTTGTACTGACGTGAAAGAGTTGAAGTTAGCTGCTTAACCTTTACGTGATCCGGTACCACGTGAAGGAAGAAGCAGGGAATGCTTTTTGGAGATATGGTCATCACTTAGTGATTTCCTTGAGATGTTCGGAGAGAGAGTAGTTCTCTACTTCTTCGTTAGCATGATGGATTATAAGGCGATGATCAGTCGACTCGCCTAACGTTGTTCCATGGGAGATCCTGACTCATGGAACTATTGGATATGATTAGATATCTATGATGTACTTAGTGATATATACCCCGCAATGGTGCGGAGGAAGTGGTGTTAGTTGAGTAATACCTAGGAGGTCTGACCGTAACTAGGTATAATTTTAGATGATGATCTTCGAGGGATAGAGTGCTGATTGACAGATATTTTGATCAGCTATTTAGTTGTAGTGTTCTGCTATCTTTGTGTTCATTGCTCGATACTGGATGTTGTTGAACCTCAGGGTAGAACAATCACAGTATGATGGGGTACAAGATAATGGTTAGACAACTCAGCTAACATTGTCTCTATTAGGTGGTTCAAGACCTTAACCACATGATCATTTTACTAGATCTTGTGGTCTATATCTTATATTAGAGGGCTTGACCTTTTATCGATATTTGTCGAGGGACATATATGGGATGATTATGAGAGTTGTGGAGATACTTTCTAGAGGGGTAGACTCTTGGTCAGAAGGTTGTGTGATCCTTTGACTTTGGATTGACATTCCTTTACTGTGGATATTTGATTATCAGAAAGGATGAGATGATGAGATTTGGCAGACTTTATGGATACATTTAGTTTGTTGGCAGTAGGTGTTGAGGGGTGGATGCTTTCCTTTTGACTCTATCTTTGTTTAGGGGACTATCTGATATGATTGATTGATAACGTGGAATGTTGAACCTTGGTGGATGGATATGGTGAGATCAGGTGTGATGATATGTTATCTTTTGATGATCAATTAGTAGATATTTGATTTGATGATCTATTGTTTAGTATTTGATGTTGATAGTGACATGGAGTGTAGTGTATTTGTGATATATATGGATTTATGGATTTGACGATTTGTTTTGGTGATCCGATCATAGGTTTGTCGTTGGAGATCTTACGGTTGAGTGAGCCTGTTGTACGGATATTATGAGTCTATGATTTTATCGTTTAGGCTTACAGTACCCTAGACGTTATGTTTTCATGGACTCGATGTATTTGGTATTATTAGGGTGTTTAGATCAGTTTTCATTGTCTCCATTGACGATGTTATGATCTATTTTCAATCCGAGGTGGATCACGTACACTAGCTTCGCATAGTTCTAGAGATGTTTCGACGGGAACATCTATATGTGAAGTTCAGTGGTGCGTATTTTGATTATCTTATGTGGTATTTTTGGGACACATTGTCTCTGGTAGAGGGATATCGGTGGATCCACAGGAGATAGAGGTTGTTATCAGTTGGGAGTAGTCATAGTCTATACAAGAGACTCGCAGCTTCCTTGATCTGGCTAGATATTATCGGAGATTGGCTTAGGGTTTCTCCAGTATTGTTATGTCGTTGACTGGACTGTCTAGGATGGGTATGGAATTTTCCTGGATGGATGTTAGTGAGATCAGTTTCGGGAGTTGAAACGAAAAGTTGTTAACCGCACTATCCTAGTTGTGCTTTCTAGTGTAGACGGATTTGTACTCTACACAGGTGTGGCATACTTGGGGTTTGGTGCAGTTCCGACGTGTATGAGCGGAGCGGTCTCGTATCAGTAGTTAGAATTCTCATGAAATGAGAATTTGATTTTTATTTTCATGAGAGATTATGTGTGTTTCCGAGTCACTTCTTATCCGAGAGGAGTTACTATGGGAAACACATTGATCTGGATTTGCGATACATTGGGTGACATCTGATGCATGGAGACATTGGAGCACTCTTATTGGTGGAACGATATGAAGAAAGGCGTCGCGGATTTTGTAGCTTGATGTCTATTATGTCAGCAAGTGGAGGCTGAACATCAGAGATTAGTAGGATTGCCTCCGTTGATTTGGATATTAGGGTGGAGTTGGGAGCATGTTTTGACGGATTCTGTTGTGGGATTATCCAGGACATGGAGAGGATATGATGGTTTGGATAATCATGGTTGGGTGACAACTTTGCTCCCTAGCCATCGATTTGTGGGACGGATTCTTTTGGATTGAGTATTAGGATTATACTGTGGAGAGATTATCGGACCTTATGGTATATCTCTGAGGGTTGTATTGGATGGAGATTAGTAATTTCCTGTCATGGTTTTGATTATGGTTACAGCAGACTTTGGATTAGGAGTTTCACTTTAGTATAGATTTTCATCTCAGACTGATGGATAGTTTGAGTGATTTATATTGGTGTTGGAGGATCTATTGATAATAGATTTTGGATTTCAGAGGTAGTTGATTTAGCCACAGTTGGTTAGACAGTAGTGTGAGAGTAGCGGAAGTAGGGTGAGCTCAAAACCCACAGAGTCATTCTTTATGGTTGGAGATTTGTTCATCATACTTGGATACAGTGGTATGCGAGTATGTTGCTTGGAGGTTATCATTGGATGAAGATCCCTGAGTTGACCAGTAAATTTGGGGACCAAATTTTTATTAGTGGGGGAGAATGTAAGATATCGAAAAATTTAAATAGATAGGGTTATTTGGGAAATAGCCTTATAGAATTTTTCTAGAATTTTTAGAAATTTTCTGAGAATTTTTCAGAGCTCGTAAGATGGATTTTGAGGGGATCAATTTCGGGTACAGGTAAGGCCTATTTGGGATACCCGTTTATGTGAGGAAATGTTTATAATTATAAATTATTTTTCTTTTCTTTTAATTCCCTTCCCAAGCGGCGTTTCCCCCAAACCCGACGTCGATCTTTCCTCCCTCCTTCCTCTCCCGATCCCCCATTCTTGCGCGCGACCTCCTCTTCCCCCACGCCGACACATTTCTTCCCCGACGTTGGTGCCGTTCGACACACCGCCGGCCGAGCCTCCCTCCTCTCCCTCACGCTCTGCCCTCACTTGGTTTCTCATCGCTGTGGATCATGGAGCTTCGACGCCGATGAGCTTGGATCGCCGATCACCCACCATCGCTGTCGCCCGATCGCCGACTGCGCCTCCTCATGTCACCACCCGACGTCGTGCCATAGCTGCAGTCGCCGGCGAAGCCCAGTGTCACGATTATTCGAGGGTCGGCTTATCATATCTCTCTCCCGAATTGTTGATGTTGTGCCCTAGCTTTGGGCAGCGCCACCATCACCCTCCACCCCGAACCCTAGCTTCCCTTTTCTTGATCCGTTTCCATTATGAGTGTGAGTTGGTTGCCACCAATTGTCTCTGATCATCGGGACATTTGATCCGAGCCATTCCATAGCTTGATGAGGAGTTTCTAGGCCACAAGGTATGGTTGAATTTGAGTTAACAGAGGTTGGTTTTTCCATTCCTTGTATTAGGATGAGGAGATTTGTTGATTCTTGACTGGTCTTTGTAGCTTTGGCCATCATTGTTCGCTGGAAAATCATGGTTCCGGCCATTCCTGTTTCGACAGTGGCCTCTCCGGCCGTGAGTGGATGGAGGAGCAATCCAATTTGGGTAAGTTTTGCTATGGATTGATTACATTACGTATTGGGATAGATTTGGGTATTTGATCTTGATGTAGTGTTGATTAGGGGTTAAGGTTGGTGGTAGTGGCTACATTTGGTCCCGGAAGCAAGCGTATCTTCAGCGGTGGATCACCACCTGATCTTCCGGGTTTAGGTAAGTTTTGAAGATTAATTTCATTTCTATATTTGTTGGATTAGTGGAGTTGAATTGTAGAAATTGATTTAAGGTGCATTGGGTCGATTGATGACTTGTAGATTATGTTTAGAATGATTGAAGGATTTATGGTGGGAGTTGTGAATGAGTTGGATTAAGAATTTAGTTGATTTTATTTCTACATTAGTTTGGATTAGTAGTGATGGATTGTAGGAATTTAAATTAAGTTGTATTGGATTGATTAGTGGATTTAGAAGGGTTTATGATGAGTTTGGATTAGTGTTTGATTGATGATGAATTATGTGAATTGAATTGAATTAATTCATGAGGAGATTTGATTAGTGTGATGATTGTGGATTATGGTTGGATTTAGAAAGAGTGGAGTTTAAGGATGGACCTATCATCTACTTTGGTTTGGATCATTGCGTGGAAACTAAACAGGGTTACCTAATCGACGTAGGATTAGGTTTTGGGTTTAGTTTGTTGTTGATTATGTGACTAGCTAAACATTATACATATACCATGTGATTCGCAGGACTTGGATTCGGGACGAGCGTCTCGAAGTGGGATTGATTTATCTGACACGGTCGACAGATAAAGGCGGGTATTTCTTCCTTGACTCTATGTAGATTTTATTGAGCTTAGTACATGGTTTTATGTGATGGATTAGGCTGCTTTTCCTTATATCGTATTTGTTGGTTGCCTTCCTGCTTGGTCCTTATGCTTGATCTTTGAGATGTCCTAGTTATATCATATGCAGTCTCTACTCTTGATTTCTACTCTGCTGTGATTACGCGTGTAGAGTATGTATTGTAGGGATTGTCGAGTGGTTGGATTAACCATGCTGATTTTGCATATAATGTGGACTGTACGTAGCTTGGTATGTGTTTTAGGAGACATCATGTTGACCGTACATTTGCTTGTTGTATGTACACACGTGTTTGGTTATGTACTTTTGGAGGAGTTGTGTTGATTGTATGTTTGTGGTTTATACACGTGTCTGAGGTGTTTATTATTGGAGGATACATGTTGATTGTACTTACGTTCTGTGCATATGTGTCCAGTGGTATTATTGGAGATTATTGGTTGATTATACGTGTGTTGTTGTGTACATGCGTTCAGTGGGATGTGTGGATTTATCATGACGATTATGTTCATGTTGTGGAGTGCTTATATGGAGTTAGAGTTTGCATGGATGATGACGGTGTCTGTATCATGATTATATATATATATCATGTTCATCATTCATTGCATACTGACGACTATCGTCTCCTTTGTAGTTGAGAGGGTTGTCAGTTTTTATGGCTGTCCACTCTACCACTGATGGAGGGTGGTAGCTGGGAGTGGAGCTATGTCCTGTCGCGCTCATTCAGCCGCTCAGTGTTCTGTCAGCCTCGACCACTCTGGAGTAGTGGGTCTTGAGGGTACAGTAGTCAGAGGGTTTGAGTTATGAGTGGTCAGGGACCCTTAGCTATGTAGTTATATAACTACTTAGCTGACCGTCCGCTTCGGCCGCCTATAGCGGTGCATGTACTGGAGGCTAGTACGGTTTGTCACGGACCCAAGCCTCTCGGCCATACAGGGGTCGTGGTGTCTAGAGATGTGGCGGGGGTGACCATGGAGCATGCATGCACATTTGCATTTGATGCGCGGTGCATCTTTGGAGATATATTTGCATATATGCCTAGTAGATACTAGTTGCATGTGTTTGTGGTATGTTGCATTTGTTTGCGATATGATTGTTGCATATGGTTGTCATGCTGCATACATGTCATTTATTTTACATGTATTTGTAGTCGTATTTATATTGCACAGGTGTCACGAGTAGGTCTGCTGCAGATCTGGTGAGTATACTGACCATTGTACCAGGTGTCGATTCCAGATTGGGTATGCGTTTATCATCTTGACAGTTGTGGTATGTGTAGTTTTGTATGTCAGTTATGAGCATTATATCATGTGAGATAGACTGATACTGGTAGTTGTGTTTATTGGATATGGTAGTATGGTCATGTTCTTTATTTCCCTACTGAGACTGTATACCTTTGATCTCTGTTTATGTATAGACCATGCACTATCTTTCTATTACCCGCTGAGTTACCTATACTCACCACCGCATATACATCTTTATGTTTTCAGGTAGATGGTTGGAGTGTCGCTCGGAGTATCCTGTCTGTCGGGTCCTACGTCACATCCGAAGGTCGTATCTGGTTTTGTATATGGTTTTATTTGTATTTATTGTATTTGGTGGGTTGTTGTATTTGTTGTTGTGGTTGTATAAAGCCTAGCCGGCTAGCAGTGTGTTGATTGTGTTGTATTGGGCTTTCCGTTTTTGTTTTTCCGCTGTGTTGGTTTTTAGTACAGCCGTGTGGGCTGTTTTATATATAACTGCGTGGTTGTGATTATTTCATTCCAGCCGTGTGGGCTGTTATTATAACTGCGTGGTTGTGTATATAAATATTCCAGCCGCATGTGGTTGATGTATTTTACTTGTATTGATGCTTCAGATTGTCGCCGGTACAGGGGAGGTGCTGCCAGATTTTTGTCTGGCAGAGACTCCTTTGGGGGCGTGACACTAACACATAAAACTGAGTAATAACATGTCTAAACATCCAAGATATACATCAAAAAGCTGATAAACATCCAAGATCACATATGTCAATGCAAGTGAAAAGATGGAATCAAGCAGGTGGATCATCGGCTGGAGGATCGGCTAGGTGCTAATCAGGTGACGGCTGAGGCTGTCCCTGACGCCGAAGCTCGCCTCGAAGAGATGTGAATCCAGCAGCTATTTCAGATCGCATAGTCCGAAGAATGCGATGACTGTCTAACACAGCTCGTCGCGTCTGTGTGGACTGGATCTCAAGTCGAGTGAGTCTATCCTCGACAGAGAGTGATGCTGAAGATGACGGCTCGGCTGAAGAGGAGGGTCCGGCAGAGGTGGAAGGATCTGCGAAGAAGTCCTCTGCCAGAAAATCTGGCCACTCCTCATCTGCACCAGGTGCGCCCTCGGCCTCTGCAGCACCAGGGGCAGCAGCTGGTGGTGGTCGGCCCTTCCAGGCCAGAATCCCCTCGGCAGTGACCTCTACCCCTGCTAATCTAAGGCTACGCTGACCGACCTCATCATAAAGGGTAAGTGGGATAAGAACCCCTCTAGTAATGTCTATCCTAGAGCTGGAGAATATCTGGGTCAGGATATGACAATAAGGCATATGAACTACTCCAGATGTAACTGTGCTAGATGCAAGGATAATGTTATGAAACATATGGAGGGCTATGTCTATGTCATGGCGCTGGGTGAGGGCGTACATGAAGAACGAGTGAGATGGTCGCATCGTCGAGACATCTCGAGATGATAAGGGTAGAATACAAGCTGTCAGGACTCTGTACATAGTATAATCCTGAACTCGAAGTAGGGTGGATCTGAACTCAGTCAGGCCTAAAGGTCTCTCCTCCCCATAGAAATGCATGTAAATGTCGTCTAATGTAACGTGGGAATAGGGGGCACCAAAGGGTAGGGGCCTAGTCGGATAACATAAAAATGGACACTCAGACTCCCTAATCTCTAGGCTAGTGCGAAGTAGTGATGGAGTAAACTGAATGTCAGTACCTCCTACTCTGGTGGTATAAGTTCGATCATCAACCTTTTCAAGGTTGTGATAGAACTGGGCACATAGGTCTTGGTTGACAGTAGTGGTGCAATCAACCAGTTTATCTAACTGATAGTGGGTTATCATTTGGATAGTAGGTTGACAATATTGGGATAAAAACTTTCTACCAATATATCTAGGTTTGATTGACTCAAAGGTAAACCTAGAGAAATCTATTCTATGCTGTTCCGAGGGGAATCTCGGATCCGTGGAAGGAGCCCTTGCTGGGGTGGTATCCACAATACGACGCTTCCTATTATGCAAGAAAAATTGCAAAACTAGAAAAAAAATATAGGATTTAAGCACTTAAAGAAGGGTTTAGATTGTACCTAGGAGGCATAGCTAGAATTTCAAGAGAAGGAAATAGGTAGAAGGCGCCTTGGTTGGGAAGAAACCGAAGAGGTCGGTGGCTTACGGCGAGACACGAACATAAGCAAAAATGCTTCTGTTCGTGACAAAAGAGAGGTTTTAAGGCGCCTTAAGATCCCTTTAGGGCGCCTTTGGAGGCGCCTTAAGGGCTTCTTAAGGCGCCTTAAGTGAGCGGCGGGAAATTTCCCGCCGCTGCTTGAGGGCGCCTCCTCTTATATGGAGGCGCCTTCGGATGCTACGTGTCCCAAATTTATTTATTTTTTTTATTTTTATTTTTATTTTTATTTTTTTGAAATTTAAATTTAAACTAATTTTGAAATTTAAGTTTTTAAAATAATTTTGAATTGATTTTGAAAAGATTTTTAAATAATTTTGAAATTAATTTTGAAAAGTTTTTTAAATGATTTTGAAAAGAAATTTTGAAAAGATTTTTAAATAATTTTGCAATTGATTTTGAAAAGATTTTTAAATAATTTTGATTTTGAAAAGATTTTGAAATGAAATTTTGAAAATATTTTTAAATAATCTTGAAATTGATTTTGAAAAGATTTTTAAAAAATTTTGAAAAAGGATTTTTAATTAATTTTGAAATTGATTTTGAAAAGACTTTTAAATAATTTTGAAAAAGGATTTTTAAATAATTTTGAAATTGATTTTTAAATAATTTTGAAAAGTTTTTAAAATAATTTTGAAATTAATTTTGAAAAGATTTTTTAAATAATTTTGAAAATAATTTTGAAAAGATTTTTTAAATAATTTTGAAATTAATTTTGAAAAGATTTTTTAAATAATTTTGAAATTAAATTTGAAAAGATTTTTAAATAATTTTGAAATTAATTTTGAAAAGATTTTTAAATGATTTTGAAATTAATTTTGAAAAGATTTTTAAATAATTTTGAAATTAATTTCGAAAAGATTTTTAAATAATTTTGAAAAGATTTTTAAATAATTTTGAAAAAGGATTTTTAAATAATTTTGAAATTGATTTTGAAAAGATTTTTAAATAATTTTGAAATTTATTTTGAAAAGTTTTTAAAATAATTTTGAAATTTATTTTGAAAAGATTTTTAAATAATTTTGAAATTTATTTTGAAAAGTTTTTAAAATAATTTTGAAATGTATTTTGAAAAGATTTTTAAATAATTTTGAAATTTATTTTGAAAAGATTTTGAAATGATTTTGAAATTAATTTTGAAAAGATTTTTAAATGATTTTGAAATTAATTATGAAAAGATGAAAAGATTTTTAAATAATTTTGAAATTAATTTTGAAAATATATTTAAATAATTTTGCTTCTTAGTCATCTCACCCGATCTAAATTGTCAATCAGGGAATCCTATAATTGATGTGAGATGATTTATTGTTGAATTCAAGGGTCTGGTTTAACTTTGTGTTAAATTCAGGTTTAGCTTTGGGTTCAACAAGTAAGCATTCTTTGGATAAACTTCTGGGCTATGGTGAGTCACAAGGAGCTCATTAAAGTAACCATGCCTTCGAGGTTTCCCAAATAGTCCTATCCACTGAACTTAGTACCAAACCTTGGTCTAACTAGTTAGGATCCATTTAAGGGTAGCTTCGGTCAGTTCCACTTGGCCAAATGCACCAGGTCGAAGCCATATCTTCCTAGACATGCGATGCCCAAGCTTCCCTAACGTACTATCATCCAAAAACTTCACCAGTACTGTGGTTCAAGTTAAACTTATCCTGTTTTAATCTAACCTTAATTACCCTGCCGGGTAATCTATTCTTGTTTTACCCATTTTGGATAGATTAGGTTCAGTTACCCTATCGGGTAGTTCAGTTGGAGGTGCCAGCTAGTTTGGATCCTCCATCTAGTTTTCAATTTAATTTTGAATTTTTATTTAATTTAATTTAATTTCGAGTTTTGAATTTATTAGAATTTAATTTTGGATTTTAATTTAATTTTGAGTTTTGAATTTTTAATTTTTAATTTAATTTAATTTAATTTTGAGTTTTGAATTTATTAGAATTTAATTTTGAATTTTTTAATTTTAAGTTTTGAATTTTGAATTTTTAATTTTGAATTTTTTAATTTAATTTCTTTTGGAATTTTTAATTAATATCGTTTTCATTTTAGCTTTCCCTGGATCATGGCCTCGATATGGTCTGTCGAGGTAGTATATTTGATCCTTCGGAACCCAGTATTGGCCAAGTCCAATTTGATTGATTAATTTGGACTTGGGGACCCATGCTTGGACTGATTTACTACTTTGTTTGTTTATTAAGGATAAATAAGATATATATTTCTTTTTACTTTTATATCCTAGCCCAGTTCTATTGTAGATGACTCTTTGTGTCTCAAGAATTAGATCCAAATTCTTGGAGCCCAGAGAGAACTTTTCTAAATTAATTTTTAAATCTTTTAACTGATTTTTCAGATTTGAATTTTCTTTCTCAAGTTGTTGTACTTAAGTTGAATCTTCAGTTAAAGATGTTGAGTTAGTTACTCCTTTAAGAATGGTTACTTCTTTTAAAAGTGACTTAATTTTCAAATTTGACTTGGCTAATTTGTGAAGTAAATAATTGATTAAACTATTAAGCCTAGGAATACTCACAGCGGAGTCTGGCCCTTCGGAAACGGATGCGGATCCGTGGCTTTGCTCGGAGTCGGCTTCTGACTCGCTCTCGGATTCGCTGATCTGGTCCCGGGCCATCAATGCGAGTAAACTCGTTTGGTCGAGTTCGTCGTTTTCGTCCTCCGAAGAAGATTCGTCCCAGGTTGCCTTTAGTGCCTTCATTCTTCTTTGCTTCTTGGCTTCCTTTTGATTGGGGCAGTTGGCTTTTATATGCCCCTTCTGGTTGCACCCGTAGCAAGTGACTTCGTACTTTGCCTTTGAGTTCTGTTGAGCCTCCTTGGATTGAACTGCCTTCTTTAGATCTTTCTTGTTGAATCCCTTTTTCTTCTTGTAGAGCTTCTTTATAAGATTCACAAACTCGCTGGCCAGTTCATCTTCTGAATCTTCTGAATTGGGTTCGTCTTCTGATTCTGATTCAACTTTTCGTCGTCCTCTTGATTCCCGTGTTCGACTCGTTCCTGCAATCAAAGCAATACCTTTCTCGGATGACTGTGCATTAGTTTGTTCATGGAGTTCGAATTCACTAAATAACTCGTCTAATTTTAAGGAAGACAAATCCTTAGAGACTTTGTAGGCATCCACCATTGATGCCCACAATGTACTCCAAGGAAATGAGTTAAGGGCATACCTTATTATATCTCTGTTTTCTACTTTCTGCCCGATTCCATGAAGGGAATTCAAGATATCTTGAATTCGAGCGTGTAAAGAACTTGCCGTCTCGCCTTCCTGCATTTTCAAATTATATAGTTTATTAAGTAACAAATCACGCTTACTTACCTTAGTTTCAGAGGTTCCTTCGTGAAGTTCGATCAGTTTCTCTCATAGTTCCTTTGCGGAGGAGAATGGACCGACTCTGTTGAGCTCTTCTTTGGTAAGACCGCATTGGATGGTGCAGGTGGCTTTGGCGTCGGCTTCCACCTTTTTGATAAATGCTGGCTCCCAGTTTTCACAAGATGTAGGCTTACCGTCGGTAACAGTTGGTAGTTCCAGTCCTGTTTTGACGATCATCCAGGTGTCGAACTGGATCTTCAGATATATTTCCATTCGTCCCTTCCAATATCCGAAGTCCTCTCCGGAAAATAGTGGGGGACGAACGGTGCTATATCCTTCTTGTTGGGCCATTTAGATCTACAAAAAAAAAAACAGAAACAACAAGATCTATTCCAAGACTAAGTCTTGGATTAGTAGTGCGGGAGGAAGGAAAAAAAAAATAACAGGCTCAAGTGGTATTGACCAACTTTGAGCAGAAAATCGATTCGTAAAAAGAAATTAGAATATAGCTATGAGGCTAAATTCTAATTGACTCCGAACAAAACCACGAAGAAAAAATTATCTCGAATAGTGGTTGCACTGATTCAAGACGACCCCTCTCTGATACCAATTGTTGGATCGAGACGCGCTAGAGGGGGGGGGGGGGGGGAATAGCGCTCGTGGCTATTTTGATCATATCGGAATCGTAAAACTATCAAAGTAAAAATACGCAGTGGAAATAACGAATGCAATCACAGAGGGACACAAGAAGTTTTACTTCGTTCGGAGCCTAGGTCGACTCCTACTCGAAGGCCCGCGATCCTTGATCGCTTTCGGTGGGCAACACTTATAAGTACGAAAAAGAGTACAAGATTTACAATTAGTACAGTAATTAAAAACAAGTATCACGACGAATCGTAATCTAAGCTCACGGTCGTCGTGGACTCATCTTGACACTTGAGGTCGTTGATTGAGCGACGCGACAAGGATCGCTTGGAAGTTGTTGTTCTTCAATGCTGCTCAAGTCCCCTTATAAGGGCATCCAAGGCGCCTTGAAGGCCTCTGAAGGCGCCTCCTAGGCTCCGAGTCCACCGTGCGGATGGCGCTGACCAGTTTGCGCTTATCACCTTTGAGGCGCCTTCAAGGCCTTCAAGGCGCCTTCCAAGGCCTCGAGCCAGGCGCCTCCAGCCCTTTGGTCAGCTGGCTTCGGCTAGACCGGGCGCCTCCAAGCTCCATGGGGGCGCCTCGATTCATCCGAGGAATTAGGTTGCTCCTTTGCACTGCAAGTTATGTTAGTCCCAAACACAATCCTGCAACACAAAGTTAGCACAATAAAGTATAGACAGTCTCCGGACTTCGACCTAGGGTTTCCGGCCGGAAACCCTAGGTCGACCCGACGCCTATTGCCTCTACAGCGTCCTCACCTACTCCACTCGGAGATTCGATCCTCCAGATCGACTGGACTTTTGCTTAGCACTCGACGCTTCCGGACTTTCTGCTGGACATCCGCTTCCCGGCTAGTCCAGACTTTCACCTGGTTCGCGACACCAGGACTTTCCACTTAGGGTTACCACCCCCTAGGACTTTTGCCTGAAGCCATCGACCTGCCAAGACTTTCCGCATAGGGTTACCACCCCCTATGACCTAGGGTTACCATCCCCTAGGGTTTTCCCTTTGCCTAACCGCAGCTAGGACTTTTCTCCACCTAGGGTTACCACCCCCTAGGACCTAGGGTTACCACCCCCTAGGGTTTTCACCTGCCTAACTGCAGTTAGGACTTTCCTGAACTACTCACTCAACCACGTTAGATAACAGAGAATCTTAACTTTGAATCCCTTTGCCATTATCAAAACTTAGGTTCGATCGTCGGATGCTTCCTGCACCAACAATATTTTCTTTGTGTGTGACCCTATAGGCTCATGTAATGTTGGCAATGTATCCAAATCAACATTTTCGATACATAAACAATGAGTGGCATCTAGCAATACATCATTGCTACCCAGGGGACGAGAAAGTAGAGATCTAACCTAACCTGTCCATGGCTATTATCTTGTATGACTCAGTCCCTCTATCCTTGATATCTAGATTGATCAATGAGGCATAGATCGTGTCATCCTCTTATCAATATTTATGTTTCTTGATCTCTAAGTAGACACACTATACAAATAAGCTCAATATCTTATATTAACTCATCTGAGTATGACCATACATTCCTGTGTCTTACTTATCAAGGGGCCCACAGATATCGCTTCCATTATATAGAAGGGATAGATCCTATCTACATCACTCACATCCCTTCACAAAATTTATTGCATACCCAGTGATCGACTTTATAGTCCATCCTGTTACGGGTGACGTTTGATGATACCAAAGTACACAACTCCTTATGTAGGGAACCGTAGTGACTTCAGGTCTAAGGACTATTCATACCAATAGTCACATGAGAATGTTTATAACACTCATATAATGATCCATGAAACATTTCATGGCGGGTCATTCAGTATATATTCTCTAATATATACTCATGTGTCAACTTGATATCTCATATCCATGACTTGTGAGATCAAGGCATCCGTTGACCAACATGCTAGTGTCAATGCATTAATATTGTCCTTGTATATTAATGCTCGACTAGGAACAGTTAAGAGTAGTGTTTTCTACAATATCTCACTATCAATTCAACCAATTGATATATTGTAGATAAGAACCTACTACCCAAGGGCATTATTATACTTATTCATTCGACACTGAACTGAAATAAATATAATAACCATAACCTTTGCCTTCTAAGGATATAATGGAATATGATACAAAATGTCCTAATTCAATCATCTCTTGATTGCCTCTTAGGGCTTACACTAACAATCTCCTTATATCACTAGTGTCAATCACTGAAATATCTAATACCCATTGACCTAGTGTGACCATCATGCTTTCTCGGTGCCAAAGCCTTGGTTAAAGGATCTGTAATGTTAGCATTGCTTGGTTCTCTGCATATCCTTGTATCTCATATATCGATGATCCCTCAAATTGTTGTAGTATCCAATACCCAAGACCACCATTTAAGTACAATACATGCTCTAACTGCAATCTAGAAACGTCCTTGTCAATTTTGGAAGCTTGCACCATTGTAACCCTTTACAGCAACAACTGTAACCCTTTACAGCAACATCTGTAACCCTTTACAGCAAGCTTTTCATCGCCTCCAAAGATCAAGAAATAATATTGAGTTCTTTTCAAGTACTCAATAATATTCTTAACTGCTATCTAGTGACCTTCACCTGGATCTAACTGGTATTTGCTCATCATGCTCAACGCATACGAGACATCTGGGCGAGTACAAAGCATGGTGTACATGATAGACCCTATAGCAGATACATAAGGAATCTGATCTGTGCGGTCCCTTTATTCTTTAGAAGAAGGACATTAAGTCTTCGAAAGACTCACACCATGTGACATCGGTAGGAATACCTTCATGGAATTCTGCATGGCAAAACATTTAAGCACCTTGCCAATATATGTACTCTGGCTTAGAACAAGCCTTCTCCTAGATCTATCTCTATAGATCTTGATGCCCAAAATATAGGATGCTTCATCTAAGTCCTTCATTGAGAAATAATTCCCAAGCCAAGTCTTCACTGACTGAAGAGTAGGGATATCATTTCCAATATGAGATGTATGTCATCTATATACAATATGAGAAAAATGACTGTGCTCCCACTAAGCTGCTTGTAGACACAAGGTTTATCTTCATTCTTAATGAAACCAAACGTTTTGATCGCATCATCGAATCGAAGATTCTAGCTTCTATAAACTTGCTTCAATATATAAATTGATCTTTGCAACTTACAACCCTTTCCAACATGCTCTGGATCTGTAAAACCCTCAGGTTGTGTCATGTACACATCCTTGAGTAGATTTCCGTTAAGAAATATGGTTTTGACATCCATCTACTATATCTCATAATCATAGTAAGCAGTAATAGCAAGCATGATCTGAATGGACGTGAGCATCGCAACTGGTGAAAAGGTTTCATCATAGTCTATACCATGAATCTGCTTGAACACATCGGTTTGATTCCATTTCAGATCTCATGGCCTCTAGCCATCTCTCAGAATCTGGGCCCTGTACAGCTTCCTGATAAGATGTAGGTGTTGGTTGCTATATCTGGAGACCGCTCTAGTTCCCCTGTACAAAAATTTTATACAAGCATAGAACTTTCCTTGCTACCCTTGTGCTCTACTGAAGTTCAACTTGGATCGCAAACAGAACTTAACATTATTAATCCAAGTCATCCTTCAGAAGTTAAATTTAGATTGGGAACGATGTTTAACATTCGTACTCTAAATTTAACCGATGTGTTCTTCTTAAGTTAAACCATATTACAGAACAACCTTATGAGCTCCTTATGAGCTCCTCTTAGGGACATCATCAACCTAGATTACTAGGACACAGTTTCATTCTATATTCATCAACACACCATATAAATAATATCATTTCCCAACTTATCGGGCCTATTGATTTATCGAGCTAAATCACACCCTTTGATAAATTAAAGAAATAAACATTAAACATATGTGCTTGTTATTATATCATTATTATGAGCACACACTTTCATAACAACAAAGGTCTTGTTCTTTTATGCAGTTAGTATAAAAAGAAACTACCTTAAATGATCCTGCTCAATACACTCATAGTGTACTAGTGTAATTTTATAGTCAAGATAAACTAATACCAAATTACACTATGACTATTCCAATGGTTTGTTCCTTTCCATCTTAGTCGTGGCTACTTTTTATAATTTATAGGGAACTGATAACATGATCTTCTATGTGTGACACCACATACCATGTTATCTACAATATAAATTAATTAAACAAATACACTTAGCATAAATGTAGACATTTGACCAATGTGATGCTTAAATGTTTATACAAAAAGCTAGACTTTTCGTATACACTCTAACAATCTCCCACTTATACTAAAAGACTATGCTTCCAAATACCCTGCCATACATCTGATTCCCAATCCTTCATCATTCCCATCAAAAGCTCTTGCCTTAAGGGCCTTAGTGAAAGGATCTCTCAGGTTATCATCTGATACAATCTAGTCGACAACAACTTCTCCTCGTTTATACAATGTCTCATATTAGGTGGTACTTGCGCTCAATTGTGTTTACTTGCCTTATGGACTTAAGGTTTCTTTGAGTTTGCTACTACACCACTATTATCACAATAAATTGTAATAATTTTGAACAAATCAAAAATCATATCTAAGTCCATCATGAAGTTCCTGAGCCACATAACTTCTATGGCTGCCTCAGAGGCTATCATATACTCAGCTTCCATAGTGGAGTCTGAAAAGCACTTATGCTTAACATTCCTCTATAGTTATGGTTTCACCTCCTAAAGTAAATACAAAACCCCGAGGTTGACTTACTATTGTCCCTATCTAATTGGAAATCTGAATCCGTGTAACTCACAGGGAGCAAATCATCTGCCTTGTAAGCTAGCATATAATCTCTAGTCCCTCTCAGGTACTTTAGTATATGCTTTACGGTAGTCCAGTGTCCTGGTCTTGGATTACTTTGATACCTGCTAACCATACCCATGACAAAACAGATATCCGGTGTCATGCATGCATACATTAGGCTTCCTACAATTGAAGGATAAGGAACTACCTTCATTTCTGTTGGTGCGGGAAGCATCCGACGATCAAACTTGAGTTTTGATAATGGAAAGGATTCAAACTTAAGGTGTGTTGTAATCTAACGTGCTTGACTAAGTGTTTCAGGAAAGTCCTAACTGTGGTTAGACAGGTGAAAACCCTAGGGGGTGGTAACCCTAGGTCATTGGGGGTGGTAACCCTATGCGGAAAGTCTTGGTGGGTCGAGTGCTTCAGGCAAAAGTCCTGGGGGGGGGGGGGGTAACCCTAGGTGGAAAGTCCTGGTGTCGCGAACCAGGTGAAAGACTGGACCAGCCGGGAAGCGGAAGTCCAGCAGAAAGTTCGGAAGCATCGAGCACCGAGCAAAAGTCCAGTCGATATGGAGGATCACACTGGCATCAGGTAAGTCTCCTGAGGGAAGTAGGTGAGGACGCGTTCCCCGTAGAGGGAACAGTAGGCGTCGGGTCTACCTAGGGTTTTCGGTTGGAAATCCGAAGTCAGATCCGGACAGTCCGGAGACTGTCAAACTTTCATATTCATACTATTATTGTGTACTAACTTTGTGTTGTAGGTATTTTGGGACTAACATGTCTGCAGGTACCAAAAACACAAAGTACACCTCGGATGAACAGTGTCTGAGGCACCTCCATGTGGTTTGGAGGCGCCTCGGGTGCAAAGCTGGAGCTGGCTGCGAAGCACTCTGGAGGCTCCTTGGAGGAGTCATAAGGCGCCTTGAACCAGTTGCTTAAGGCACTTTGAATGAGGCATAAGGCTCCTTGAAGAGATAAAATTCGACCAGTTCAAGCTTGATCTACGCGGGCGACTCGGCTTGTTTAAGGTGCCTTGGATAGCTTTCAAGGCGCCTTGAACACCCTTTATAAGGGGGTTTCGATCAGCAGTTAAGAAGAACTCACTCCAAGCAATCCTTCTGCGACTAGTTGCTAACGACACGATCCCGAAGTGCTGCAACGACCCCCCGACGACCCGGAGCTCCAAATCTTCAGTTATTGATATTGTCGTCGGTATAATTTAATTATTTCTTATTGATTATTGTACTTCACTTGTAATTCTATTCGAGCTTATAGTTGTTGCCCACGGAAAGAGATCAAAGATCGCGGGCCTTCGAGTAGAAGTCAATCTAGGCTCCGAACGAAGTAAATTCCCCTATGTCTCGATGTTTGTGTTTCTTTATTCCGCTGCGTGTTTTTAACTCCGATAGTTTTACGAATCGAACGAAATAGCCGCGAACGCTATTCACCCCCCCCTCTAGCGCTTCTCGATCAAACAATTGGTATCAGAGCGGGGTCGCGTTGATCTAGTGCAACCACCAATCATGCAATTTTTTCGCGGTGTTTTAAATTTTTCGGAGTCAACTGAAATTAGTATTATTACTATATTCCAGTTTTTTAATCGTTCGTATCGATCTCGCTCGAGGTTGGTGCAACACCACTCGAGTTAGTTCTTTTTAAATTCTTTACTACCGCACTACTAATCCAAGACTTAGTCTTGGGACATATTTTTTATTTCTTTTTGCATATTCTCTCAATGGCCCAACAAGAGGGTTTCAGCACCGTTCGTCCCCCCCTCTTCTCCGGAGAAGATTTCGGGTACTGGAAGGGACGAATGGAAACCTACCTGAAAATCCAATTCGAAACCTGGATGATAATCAAGACTGGTTTGGATCTGCCAACGGATAAAGACGGCAAGCCTACACCCTGCGAGGACTGGGAGCCATCCCAAATCAAGAAGGTGGAAGCCGATGCCAAAGATACCTGCACCCTCCAGTGTGGTCTTACCAAGGAAGAGCTCAACAGAGTCGGTCCATTTTCAACCGCAAAGGAGCTGTGGGAGAAACTGATAGAACTCCACGAGGGCACCTCCAACACCAAGGTAAGTAAAAGAGATCTTTTACTTAATAAACTATATAATCTGAAAATGCAGGAAGGTGAGACGGCAAGCTCTCTACACGCAAGAATTTAAGACATCCTCAACTCTCACCATAGAATCGGGCAAAAGGTAGAGAATCGGGGCGTCATAAGGTACGTACTAAATTCGTTTCTGAGGAGCACATTGTCGGCATCAATGGTAGATGCCTACAAAGTCTCCAAGGATTTATCTTTAATAAAATTAAATGAATTATTTTGAGAGTTTGAATTACATGAGCAGAGTAATGCACAGCCAACCGAGAAGGGGGTTGCTTTGGTTGCAGGTACCAGTCAAACGCGCGAACCGAGATCACGAAGAAGAACTGAACCAGAGTCAGAAGAAGAACCCGACTCAGATGATGAAGATGAAGAACTAACAACGGAGCTCAACAAGAAGGACCTAAAGAAGGCAGTCCAATCCAAGGAAGCCCAACCAAGTTCTAAGGTAAAGTTCGAAGTGATCTGCTATGGGTGCAACCAGAAGGGGCACATCAAGGCCAACTGCCCGAATCAAAAGAATGCAAAGAAGCAGAGAAGGAAGAAGGCCTTAAAGGCAACATGGGACGAATCTTCCTCAGAAGACGACGACGACGACGACGAACTCGATCAGACGAGTTTACTTGCGCTGATGGCCCGGGACCAGATCGATGAATCCGAGAGCGAGACCGAGTAGGAGGCCGAGTCCGGGCGAAGCCACGGATCCGTATCCGTTTTCGAAGGGCCCGATCCTTCTGTAAGTATCCCTCGCCTTAATAATCTAGTTAATTACTTATTACGAAAATTAGCTAAGTCGAATCTTAGAATTAAGTCACTTCTAAAGGAAGTAGCTATCCTTAAAGAAGTGACTGACTCCAAATCCTTGACTGAACCAGTTCAGACTGGAAACTCAATTCAAGTTCAAAAACTTGAAGAAGAGAACTCCAGTCTGAAAACTTAAGTTAAGGATGTAACGACCCGCCTTCTACTAACTAAGCTGTAAGGTCGATCGTCACATTATGCTGTGCTAAACTATTCCCTGACCATCGCTAAAACTAGATGCGGAAGCTGTACTAATTAAAATTCTGCTCAACTACTAACATTTCTTAGTTCTATACATGCTAGGGTAGGTAAACTAACTATTCATGACATGGTTTACCTTCCCCATGGTCAAAGAACTGAACTTAGACATTTTCCCGCTGATATCAGACCTCCCAATCGATCCATTGATCGATTGGAACGTCGGATCGATCCAGTGATCGATCCAGCACGCTACTGTGCTCGGGGCAATAATTTTGATCGATCGGCTGATTTATCCAGGCCGGTCAATCGATCCATTGATCAATCACAGAGCTCTCTGTTCGCGACAGAAATCGCTGGATCGATCGGCTGATCAATCCATAAGCCTACTGTTCGCGGAACAGATTGCCCAATCGATCAGCTGATCGATTGGGAACCCCCAATCGATCCACCGATCGATTGGAGTTTCTGATTTCGCAGCTAAACTCTGATTTCAGCACTGTTTCATGCCTCAACCACATTACAAGTGCTAAAATGACTAAGAAATACTCTAACGACAACAACTAACATTCTAACAACATAAAAGAGGTGTTCTAAGCATAATAAAGTGCATGGTTAACTAATCCATAGCGATTAGCATACTAAAGTGCAAAATGATAAAAACACTGAAAAGTTCTAATGTTTGAAACAAAGCTTGCTAAGGTTCCCTAAGATCTCTATTCCAAGTTCCTGCCCACACACATCTTCGTAGCATTTCCTGTTGGTGCAACATCCCTCAGGTCAAGGTTGACCTGGTTAACCAAGCTGAGTCTTGGTTTGGGTTTAGATGTTTGACAATAAGATATTGATCGAAGAAGAGTCAAGTAGGTCAAGGTTGACCGGATACTTGACTGGGAAGTCCTAACTGGAATGTTAGGCAGAAGGAAATCCTGGTGAGTGAAGCCAGGTGAAAGTCCTAGTGAGTGAAGCTAGGCAGAAGGAAATCCTGGTGAGTGAAGCCAGGTGAAAGTCCTAGTGAGTGAAGCTAGGCAGAAGGAAATCCTGGTGAGTGAAGCCAGGTGAAAGTCCTAGTGAGTGAAGCTAGGCAGAAGGAAATCCTGGTGAGTGAAGCCAGGTGAAAGTCCTAGTGAGTGAAGCTAGGCAGAAGGAAAACCTGGTGAGTGAAGCCAGGTGAAAGTCTAGTGAGTGAAGCTAGGCGGATGGAAAACCCTAGTGAGTGAAGCTAGGTGAAAGTCACAGTGAGTGAAGCCGAAAGGAAATCCGGATGGATCAAGGATGATCGGACATCCGGTGTTGGGAAGTCAAGTAGGTCAAAGGATTGATTGGATACTTGGCAAGGAAGGAAATCGGATGGGTCGAGGTTGACCGGACATCCGGAAGTGCAAGTAGGTCGAAGGATTGGTGGATACTTGGCATAAGGAAATCCGGATGGGTCGAGTGTTGACATTGTGGGGAAGTCAAGTAGGTCAAGGGTGGCCGGATACTGGCACGACGAGTAAAAGTCCAAGTTGGTCAAAGGGATTGACCGGACACTTGGTGGGGAGTCCTGGCAGGTCAAGGGAGTGACCAGATGCTAGGCAATGATGTACCAACAGGTCAAGGTTGACCGGATGTTGGTTAGGGAGGTTTGGGACTTGGTTTTGGGCAAAAACCAAGTGCTGGATCGATCCGTGGATCGATCCAGGCTCTGGATCGATCAGTGGATCGATCCAGATTCTTCCCAGCGAACAGAAAGCTTCTGGATTGATCCGTGGATCGAACCAGAGGTCCCAATCGATCAGCCGATCGATTGGGACGATGCTGCTTCGCGCGATAAGCGCTGGATCGATCTGTGGATCGATCCAGGCGCTATTTCCAGAGCACAGAGGTGCTCTGGATCAATCCATGGATCGATCCAAAGCCTCCCCGATCGATTCAGAACATTTGAATCGATCGGGATCCGACCGTTGGCGTCGATAAAGGCCGCAGGCGAGCGTGGTCTTCGCAAGAACTTCTCCGATTCATTCCAGCACTTCGCCAGCTCCTCTACAACACTCTCCAAGCTCGTGATCGCCAGTTCTTGAAGGTTCTTGGAAGCTTTCCAAGTCAAGAGGCGGATCTATTGCAAGGGGAAGAAGTTAGGGTTAGGGTTTTTACTGCACATCTTGTAAGCTTTTGCTTAACTTGTATTTCCCTTTCTTCTTCTTGTATTGAGAGTATTGTAGGGCTTCTCCGCCCTTGGTAGTTACCATAAAGGAGAGTTTATTCATAGTGGAGGGTGTGTGCGTTGGTGTGGATCCTTGGACTAGTCACCTCTTGTGAGGTGGATACCAAGTAAACCAACCGTGTTAGCGTTGTGTTTGTTTTGTGTATTTTCCGCTGCCATATCTTTGAAGAAACAAGCAACGCCAAGCAACGAGCACGCGACGAGCTATTCACCCCCCCCCCCCTCTAGCTACTTTTGGTCCTAACAAGTGGTATCAGAGCGAGGCCGCTCTTCACCGGAATCATCGCCGGAAGGGTCAAGCGTAACAAGAAAAGCTAGAGGGTGAAGAAGTTGAAGCAAATTCTTCAAGTTCAAGACTTTATCAAGCTCAACTTCAAGATGCAATTCCAAGATGGACTTGGATTTGACACAAGGGTGGCTCCACCATACACCTCCACAAGCTTCGATTCTTGGAAGTCAAGAATCGAAACCTTTCTTATGATGGAGATAGAGCAATGGTTTGCTCTAATGGAAGGCTTCGAAGCTCCAAGAAATTCCAAGGGCAAAGTTCTAAAGAAAAGCAAATGGAGCCCAGAGCAAGTTCAAAAGTGCGAGGCAAATGACAAAGTGACCAAGCTTTTGGTCAATTTATTGCCAAGTACCATCCTTTGCAAAATTGGAGAATTTGAAGATGCAAAGGAACTATGGAGCAAATTGGCCAAGCTTCATGAAGAGATCCCCTCCACTGTACAAGATCAAGAAGTATCTAAAGAGGGTGACTCTTTGGAGCAAGACCAAGAGGAGGACTCCGAGGTTGAGAGATGCTCAACCTCCGAAGAAGAGGAAATCCAAGAAGCTTCATCCTCAAGGGAATGCAACGAAGGGAACAAGGAGGGAGCATACTCCTTGTTTCACATTCAAGATGATGAAGCCTCCACCTCTAGGATTGAGGGGGAGCAATCCTTGGTGACACCGGATCAATCAAATGGAGAAGCTTCTACATCCGAAACAAGTGCCACCCCTACAAGCAAAGGTATAAATATTTCAATTAATAATAAAAATCATATTATATGCTTTGAATGTAGGGAACATGGGCACTACAAGAGCAAGTGCCCTAAATTGGCCAAGAAGAAGGGCCAAGTGGCACAAAAGGGCAAGGTGAAGCCCAAGGAGACCATCCCCAAAACAAAGAAGAGCAAGGAGCATATTATATGCTTCTCTTGCAATCAAAAGGGACATTACCGTAGTCAATGCCCCAAGGGGAAGAAGATGGTCAAGGCTCAAGGAGGCACTAGTCAAGGGGGAGCCTCCAAGGTAAAGAAGAAGGTATCTTTTATTGAGCCTACTCCTTTACATTATGGTAAAAAGCATGCTAGTTCTAACTTTTATCATTTTAATGCAATTTACCATAAGAATAGGAAGCATAAGGGCTTTAAGGAAAAGCATGTGGCCCTACATGCTAAGACTACTACACCTAAGATTAGGAATGTAGGTAAAAATCTAGGCAATAACTCTAAAGATTTTAGATACAAGCCTAGAAACCAAAATGCTCATGGACTTAATGGAAAGTCAAAATCTAAGGATTTAATGGTAGAAAATCAAGTCTTGAGGTCAAGACTTGATAAAATTGAAAAGACCCTAAAAAGGATGGAGAATATCCTATTAGGGCAAAATGAGCATAGCCTAGGGCTAGGAAAATCAAAGCCATCCAATGGCTATAGAGGTTTGGGATACAAACCCAAAGCCAAAAAGGATGTGCCTAGTTATCATAGGGTTCCATATAGTTATGGAATAAACCCTAGGTCTAGTGGTCAAGTCAAGAATACTAGGGAAGTCATCCCTAAGAGTATTTTTGCAACCAAAGTGACTAAGACTTCTAAGAAGTCTAAGAAAGTCACTAACAAGGTCACAAGGGAGGCTATCCCTAGGGTTGACCTAGAAAAAGTGACCAAGGCTTCTAAGAAGCCAAACAAGGTCACTAGGAAGGTATCTAGGGAAGTTATCCCTAGTGAGTACCTAGAGCACCCAAGGAGCACCAATAGGTGATGGGTTCCTAGGAGCATTTTCTCTACCCCATAAATGGGTTAGAGAGTGTCAACTCCGATTAGAAGGGTAGTTAACCCAACTTTGAGGAAATTGACACTCAAGGAGCATTTTCAAGGTTTTGTTAACCTTTGAAAATGAAATGGAATTTTTTATTTACTCCTTGAAAGAGTAAAATGTGCCTAATGGTGGAAAAATTGATTTTAATCTTAAATGGCACATATTGGGAAATTCATAAGAACTACCAAGTTGGGATTTTGGTATGTTCTTAGGAAATTTAAGGCAATCCGGGTCTTAATTTAAAAGTGCTACTCTTGTGGAAAAATGAAATATGCCAACATTTGAGGAATATACGTAATTTCAATTGGCATAAATTAATCAAGGGAATTAGAAATGCCAATTTAGACTTTGGCATTTTCTTGAAGCACTTTAGGGCAATCTAGGTTTAAGTTGTAAGTTTAGCTAAGGTTTTAAGGATACTTAGATAGTTAATCTAGGTATATTTTATTTATGCTAAATCTTGCCATGATTGTTTGCCCATCATATGCCATGACATCATGTCTATTTTTGCATTCATGTCTTATTATGAAAAATCCAAAAATACCATGTCATGACATTCATACATCATGTAGTTATAGGATATTTTCTTTTGAAAATTATTTTATTTTGATGTATGCCATAACATTATCATGCATTAAGTTTAATTCCTTGTAATTAAGGACAAATGGCATTTAACAACACTTATTAACAAGTGACATCCTTGGTGGATGTTTACCACTCAAAATGCCTAGATAGATATGCATGATCCCTAGATTAGGGCAAAACCAAAATCTACATCTCACAAAGACCTATAAGATGACTTGTATGTGTTTTAGTGCACATTAGATACAAGTGAGATGTTAGGATGATGAACAAAACTCAAGATGTTGATTTAGTGCATTCTTTTGAGTTTTAGGTTCATCAAAACACATAGATATGTGTTTTCCCATCATTGGGAAAGCTAATGTACAAGTCATGTGCATTATGCCCAAGGAACATGATGGGATATTGGTTTTGAAAATGTTTTCAAAATGATTTTGGAAAACCTTGGTGAAGGCTATCTTTTGATAGTAATCACCATTGAATAGTTAGACACAAACTTGAAGAAAACACTAAAGTTTTTGCAAGTTTTCAAGTTTGTGTCAATCTTTGAAAATATGATGTATTTTCATAGAAAACTATTTTTCCTTGATAGTATATACCCTAAATAATGTCTACACGAAATTTCATAATTTTTGGATTTTTGTAGAATTTTCTAGGGGTTTCTGAAGTTGGCTGAAATGGAATTTCAACAACTATCAGAGCTCCGATCGATCCATGGATCGATTGGAGTTCCTGAATCGATCCATGGATCGATTCAGAAGGCAATTCTCGCGAGCAGTAGCTCGCTGGATCGATCAGCCGATCGATCCAGGTAGTCTGAATCGATCCGTGGATCGATTCAGAAGGCATTTCCCGCGAGCAGTAGCTCACTGGATCGATCAGCCGATCGATCCACACGTCCTGAATCGATCAGTGGATCGATTCAGCAAGGTTCAATCGATTGGAACCCAACTCCAATCGATCCAAGTTGCTGATTTTGGCTGGGAAAGCCTGATTTCAGCACTTTGAACCTATTTTAGTCTAGGTAACCATTCCAAACCCCTAAATATACATTTGTATTCATAAGAAGGGTGTTTTCATGTGAAAACAATGATGGATTGGTTAAGGAAGGCTAAGTTGAAGCTTAGGTTGAGGTTTGTTTCAAATTTTGAATATTTGAACCTCAAAACTTCTACAATTGGGTTTCCTAAAGATTTAGGGATTCCAAGTCATTGTTGGTGCAATGACAGAAGTTACCACCATGTCTTTAGGGGGAGGTACTCTTTAAAGACATGAAAAATTATTTTTCATGAACCTTGGAAGGTGGTTAACCTTCTGTTTGAAAATGCTCAAGGTTGAGCATTTGAACTTGAAAATGGGGAGTGGATATCCTCGTTGTTCAAGTAATTTCAAAGGATAATGCTCAAGGATGGGCATTTGCCTACATTGGGGGAGAATGTAGGGGTAAGGATAATGAAGGGTATGGGACCTTCAGTATCGTGTTGATCACAACGAGTGATGTTGTGAACAACGATGAGAAACTCTTCAGGGGGAGAGTCTTCAACAAATGGAGTTGTTGAAGTGTGCCCAAAATTGGAGCATAGGTTGATGTGTGTCCAAATATGGGTCGATGTGGTTTATCAATAGGGGATTGATGTGTGCCAATAGGGGGAGAATGAAAGGGCTTGTGAAAGGGAGTAAGTTAGGCTTTCATTACCTAGAGGGAGTTTGCCCTCTTAGGAGGAGAAGAAAGAGCTTAACTTATGCTTTCATTACCTAGTGGCATGAAGAATGAGGCTAAGAGATTAGCCTAACTTACATGTGATATTGTAAGTGTTATTGTGGTATTGTCAAACATCAAAAAGGGGGAGATTGTTGGTGCAACATCCCTCAGGTCAAGGTTGACCTGGTTAACCAAGCTGAGTCTTGGTTTGGGTTTAGATGTTTGACAATAAGATATTGATCGAAGAAGAGTCAAGTAGGTCAAGGTTGACCGGATACTTGACTGGGAAGTCCTAACTGGAATTTTAGGCAGAAGGAAATCCTGGTGAGTGAAGCCAGGTGAAAGTCCTAGTGAGTGAAGCTAGGCAGAAGGAAATCCTGGTGAGTGAAGCCAGGTGAAAGTCCTAGTGAGTGAAGCTAGGCAAAAGGAAATCCTGGTGAGTGAAGCCAGGTGAAAGTCCTAGTGAGTGAAGCTAGGCAGAAGGAAATCCTGGTGAGTGAAGCCAGGTGAAAGTCCTAGTGAGTGAAGCTAGGCAGATGGAAAACCCTAGTGAGTGAAGCTAGGTGAAAGTCCTGGTGAGTGAAGCCAGGCAAGGGGAAATCCAGATGGATCAAGGATGATCGGACATCTGGTGTTGGGAAGTCCAAGTAGGTCAAAGGATTGACTGGATACTTGGCAAGGAAGGAAATCCAGATGGGTCAAGGTTGACCAGACATCTGGTGGAAGTCCAAGTAGGTCAAAGGATTGACTGGATACTTGGCATATGGAAATCCAGATGGGTCAAGGTTGACCAGACATCTGGTGGAAGTCCAAGTAGGTCAAGGGAGTGACCGGATACTTGGCACGACGAGTAAAAGTCCAAGTGGGTTAAAGGGATTGACCGGACACTTGGTGGGGAGTCCTGGCAGGTCAAGGGAGTGACCAGATGCTAGGCAATGATGTACCAACAGGTCAAGGTTGACCGGATGTTGGTTAGGGAGGTTTGGGACTTGGTTTTGGGCAAAAACCAAGTGCTGGATCGATCTGTGGATCGATCCAGGCTCTGGATCGATTAGTGGATCGATCCAGATTCTTCCCAGCGAACAGAAAGCTTCTGGATTGATCCATGGATCGATCCAGAGGTCCCAATCGATCAGCCGATCGATTGGGACGATGCTGCTTCGCGCGATAAGCGCTGGATCGATCCGTGGATCGATCCAGGCGCTATTTCCAGAGCACAGAGGTGCTCTGGATCGATCCGTGGATCGATCCAAAGCCTCCCCGATCGATTCAGAACATTTGAATCAATCGGGATCCGACCGTTGGCGTCGATAAAGGCCGCAGGCGAGCGTGGTCTTCGCAAGAACTTCTCCGATTCATTCCAGCACTTCGCCAGCTCCTCTACAACACTCTCCAAGCTCGTGATCGCCAGTTCTTGAAGGTTCTTGGAAGCTTTCCAAGTCAAGAGGCGGATCTATTGCAAGGGGAAGAAGTTAGGGTTAGGGTTTTTACTGCACATCTTGTAAGCTTTTGCTTAACTTGTATTTCCCTTTCTTCTTCTTGTATTGAGAGTATTGTAGGGCTTCTCCTCCCTTGGTAGTTACCATAAAGGAGAGTTTATTCATAGTGGAGGGTGTGTGCGTTGGTGTGGATCCTTGGACTAGTCACCTCTTGTGAGGTGGATACCAAGTAAACCAACCGTGTTAGCGTTGTGTTTGTTTTGTGTATTTTCCGCTGCCATATCTTTGAAGAAACAAGCAACGCCAAGCAACGAGCACGCGACGAGCTATTCCCCCCCCCCCCCCCCCCTCTAGCTACTTTTGGTCCTAACATTTCCCTCCAGCCTCCGCTAGTCCATCTTTCCTTTACCTTTATCTGCAGTATAAGGAAAAGAAAGTATCTATAAGCTTTCGCTTAGTAAGAAACCATCTACTCACAAAACATGCATACGATAAGTTCATGCTTTGAAAGATGCTGATTGAAAACATGATGGAGAGTGCTAGGCATGGCATACTATCATATAAGACATAAAAACCAAGAGCTACTCATGCCAATAACTGAAGTATCAACAAGAAGGAACTAAACTGAAATATGACTGAGTTAACTAAAGCTGAACGAAAACAGTTTTCAAAACATAATCACATAACTGATTGTGAGTTTGGAAAGCTATTACCATAATAGATCAAAATACATAATCATATTGCTAATGGGCCCGGCAACTGTACATGCTATGCGCGCGTCCTTAACTAGACCTGGGGTTGCAAGTCCCGAATTTAGTAAGGTTTACTAGGTTATCTAAACCTAGGGACCGACTATGGGAGCCCAGCCCAATGGATATCTAATCCTGTACAGTGCCCCTACTGAAAGTAAAATACTGGATCATAGCTAATTAATCTATCTTGCTTTTACTAGGTTATCTGAACCTAGAGGCGACTGTGAGTGCCCACCCATTGGACCGTAGTCCCATATATGCTTTAGCAAGACTAACTAAACTTTTTAAATGCTTCTATTGCATTTACTGAGCTATTAAAAATGTCTACTGTAGCATTTTACTGAGCTAAGCATTTTATCGAACACTTAGTGTGCTCCAACTCTCCTCTCTATTAGGGAGACCACCTCTAGGCACCCGACAATGTCTAGAATCTCCAACTGAAAGGAGAAAACGTGTCTGGCCCATCTAGAGGTGCTCAACTAAATCCCTAAACCTGCGAGGAGGATTAAATACACCCTATGCGTCGAAAAGTATGCATATAACTAATTTAAAAACATAGAATCGTACGAAAAGCTACTTATACTGCAGGTGAGGGGTTTCTTACCTCCTGTTTGGATTTCCTTACAATTCTAATCGCTAGATTTCCGGAGGAGACGATCCTTTCGACGATCTTCTCGCGTCTTCGCGTTCCTCTCGCGGAGGGAAGCGTCCTCGTGTCGAAGTCGTCGCCGGAAAGTGCCCTTGGAACCCTTGGGACGGAACCCTTGCTTGTTCTTGTGGTTGGCGCCGAGAGAAGGAGAAAAGAGAGAGGGGTCGGCGGATTTAGGTTGGGGAGAGGAGAGATCACGTTAAAAATTAACTCCACACCAATCAATTCCCTATTTATATTAAGTGGGTAATTTCACCCAACTCTAATATAAATTTAATTGCCTCCCTTTTCTTTCAGCACGGCCCTGCTGGGTTCACTTGGTTACCATGGTTCACCATAAGGCATAGGATCCAATAGGTCTCGGGTTCAATTCCCGCCTAGGCCATTTTCATTTTCTATTTATTTTTGCTACTTCCGCTACTCTAAAAATTCCATAAAAATATTCTAAAATTCCAGAAAAATCATAGAATATTTCTAAAATAAATTTTGAGAATTTTCGGGCGTTACAATCCCCCATACCTTATAAAAAGTTCGTCCTCGAACTTAGAATAACTCTGGGTACTTCTGTCTCATGCTGGCTTCTGTCTCCCAAGTCGCCTCTTCTGCTGTGTGACTGTGCCAAATAACTTTGACTAATGGTACTTCCTTGTTCCGTAATTTCTTTACTGCTCGGTCTATTATCTGAATAGGCCGACTGTCATAGCTGAGGTCCTCGCGGATATGTACCGACTGGGGCTCAATCACCTGGGTGGCGTCTGGGGTATGCTTTTTCAGCATAGAGACATGAAATACATTGTAGACAGCTGACATTTCCTGGGGTAGCTCTAGCTCATATGCTACCTTACCCACTCTTCTGCTGATAAGGTATGTCCCACATATCTGGGACTTAGCTTGCCCTTCTTCCTAAAACGCATTACTCAGAGCTTCATGGGAACTACTCTGAGGAACACTGAATCCCCAACTGAAAACTCTAAGGGTCTGCGCCGTGTATCAGCATAGCTTTTCTGGCGGCTCTAAGCTGTCTCTATCCTCTGGCGGATCTGCTGTATAGCTGCTGTGGTATCTGCCACTAGATCTGTCTGAAGTTCTAGTTCCTTCTATTCACCACTCTCATACCAGCAGATTGGAGATCTACATCTCCGCCCATAGAGAGCCTCGTAAGGTGCCATACCGATAGTGGCCTGATAGCTGTTGTTGTATGCAAATTCCACTAGACTCAGATATTTGCACCAACTTCCTTTGAAATCTAGGGCACACGCTCGGAGCATGTCTTCAAGTACCTGATTTACTCGCTCCGTCTGACCATCTGTCTGAGGATGGAAGGCTGTGCTGAACTTTAACTTCGTGCCCAAAGCTGACTGTACACACTCCCAGAAGTGTGATGTGAATCTAGTGTCTCTGTCTGAGATAATGGTTCGTGGGACTCCATGTAATCTAACGATCTCCTTGAGATATAACTGAGCTAGCTGTTCCATGGAGTAGGATATCCTTATGGCTAAGAAGTGGGCTGATTTAGTCAACCTGTCGACTATTACCCAGATGGTATCAAAACCATTCGTGGTTCTGGGTAATCCCACTATGAAGTCCATGGAAATATCCTCCCACTTCCATTCTGGGATCTGGATAGGCTGTAAAACTCCTCCCGGTCTTTGATGTTCTGCCTTAACCCTCTGACAAGTTAGGCAGGTGCTGACATAACGAGCGACATCTCTCTTCATCCCAGGCCACCAAAAATGTTTCTTCAAGTCCTGGTACATTTTGGTGGAGCCAGGATGCATCGCATAGGGAGTCTTGTGAGCCTCATCTAAAACCTTCTTTTTGAGTTCCTCCTGATCTGTACACATAGCCTGTCACCAAAACACAGTACCCCGCTATCTGATATTCTAAACTCTCCACTTTCTGATTCTGCTAATCCTTGCTTGATTTTCTGAATTTCAGGATCCTGCTCCTGAGCTGTCTGGATATCACCAAGCAAGGTAGACTCTAATGTCATCGTAGAGAGTTGCCCCACTATGAGTTCGAGACCGAAATCTGTAATCTCCTTCTGTAGGGGCGGTGACACAGCTGCTAAAGATAATAGGGCAGCGCTGGACTTTCTGCTGAGGGCGTCTGCTACCCTATTTGCTTTTCCTGGGTGGTAGAGAATATCTGCGCTGTCGCATATTCAGATCCTTTTGAGTGAAGAAGTACTTCAGACTCTGATGATCTGTATACACTCTGCACTGAGCTCCATACAAGTAATGCCTCCAAATCTTGAGAGCGAACACTACTGCTACAAGCTCAAGGTCATGAGTGGGGTAATTCCTCTCATAATCCTTGAGTTGTCTGGAGGCGTAGGCGATTACCTTGCCATCTTGCATCAGCACTGCTCCTAGTCCCAACTTCGAGGCATCACTATATATATCGAAGCTATCTGCATTCTCTGGTAGAGTCAGAATAGGTGCACTGGTCAACCTCCTTTTTAGCTCGCTAAAACTGTTCTCACAGTCCTCTGTCCACTGAAATTTTCTGTTCTTTCTTGTAAGAGCTGTCAGTGGGGAGGCTATCCTAGAGAAGTCCTCTACGAATTTTCTGTAGTAACCTGCTAATCCCAGAAAGCTTCTGATCTCACTGGCGTTCTTGGGTCTTTTCCAGTTGCTCACAGCTTCTATCTTACAGGGGTCTACCATGATACCATCCTTTGAGATGATGTGACCCAGGAAGGATACCTGATCTAACCAAAATTCACATTTCGTGAACTTGGCGTACAGCTGGTTCTGCTGAAGGGTCTGCAATACTATTTTCAGGTGCTCTGCGTGTTCTTCCTGAGTTCCTGAATAGATGAGAATGTCATCGATGAATACGATAACGAACTTATCTAAGTATTCTCTGAATACTCTGTTCATGAGGTCCATGAAAGTAGCTGGAGCATTTGTCACGCCAAAGGGCATGACTACGAACTCGTAATGTCCGTATCTAGTCCTGAATGTTGTCTTGGGTATATCCCCTTCTTTAACTTTCACCTGATGATAACCTAATCTGAGGTCTATCTTAGAGAACACTGCTGCTCCCTTTAGCTGATCGAACATGTCATCTATTCTGGGAAGAGGATATCTGTTCTTGATCGTGACTTGGTTCAGTGCCCGCTAGTCTATACACAGGCGCATGCTCCCGTCCTTCTTCTTCACGAACAATACAGGTGCTCCCCATGGTGAGTGACTAGGGCGTATGAAGCCTTTGTCAAGCAGCTCCTGTAATTGCTCATGAAGTTCTTTCAGTTCTGCTGGAGCCATGCGATAAGGCGCTTTGGAGATCGGATTGGTACCGGGAATGAGTTCTATCTCAAATTCAATCTCCCAGTCTGGTGCTAATTCTGGTAACTCTTTAGGGAAGACTGCTGGGTAGTCATATACGACTCGGACCTCTACTAGCTATTGGTCCTTGTCCTGACTAGTACTAACTACATGTGCTAAAAATCCCGTACATCCTGAATCCATTAACCTCTGTGCCTTCATAGCTGAGAGAAACTTCTTGGCCTTTCTCTTGGGTTCTCTAATGTACTCAAACTGCACTTCTGCTTCAGGTTGGAATATGACTTTCTGTTTACGGCACTCTATGGAAGCACCGTATCTGATCAAGAAGTCCATCCCGAAGATGACATCGTAGTCGGTCATATTAAGCACTATCAGATCGCAAAAGAGCTCTCTGTCTGCTATAATGACCGGCACTGCTCTGAGCCAGTGCATGGATGCCATGATTTCTCCTGAGGGTAACGTCGTAAGAAACTGGCTATTGAGTACCTCTGGAGGTACTGCTAACCTCTCGGCAAATGCCCTGGATATGTATGAATGGGTTGCCCTAGTATCGAATAAGACAGTTGTATTTTGCTGTAAAATACTAATCTGACCTGTAACAACTGTCGAGGCATTCGCTACGTCCTCTCTGGTCAGTGAGTAAATCCTCGTATTGGTCGTAGCTGGAGGGGCTTCTAATCTGCCCTGGCTGATGTGTGGACCTTCTAAGGCGGCCTGCATCTGATGTAACTGAGCTGGCTGGCCTCCAAACTAGATCGGCTGTGGTGGAGGAAAGCTAGCCTTGTTCAGATACTGCTTGGCCATGTGCCCTTCCTGTCCGCATTCAAAGCATCCTCGTGTGCCCTTGCGACAAACTCCAGGGTGGAATTTCCCACAAGTAGCACATTTTGGATAACTGGGCTGCTTGCTAGCGGGTCCTCCTTTTGGGTAACTCCCTGATTTGCGCTTGTTGTTGGGGTTCCCTTTCCAGTTAGAGCCATGAGAGCTGTGGCCTTGCTGTTTTTGAGTACCTGAGCCTCCTTGACCCTTAGATTCTGAGAGGATTTGTTTCTGCTGCTTTATACTATTCTGGTAGTGTTCGGTGGTCAAGACGCTGCTGACTAGTTCTTCGGTGGTTTGTGGCCTGTGAACGCCACCAGCCACGTTCACTGCTATTTCTGGCCTCAGCATCTTGAGCATCAACCGGACTCGTTCTTTTTCGGTACTGACTAATTCAGGGCATAGACGAGCCAATCTGTTGAATTTCTTCATGGCTTCCTCAACTGATAGGTTGCCCTGACGAAACTTAGTGAACTCGTCGTAGTGGCAGTTTGTAACCCGCATGTGAAAGAATTCCTCAAAGAACTCCTTCTCGAAGTCAGCCCATGTCATCTGATTTACTGGGCGCTTCGCTCTAATCCTCTCCCACCACATGCGTGCATCTCCTGCCAGACAGAAGGAGGCGCACTTCACCTTCTCATGTTCTGGCCAGTCCAAAAGCTCCATCGTACTCTCCAGTGTTTTGAACCAGGCTTGTGCATCCCATGGTTCACTGGTGCCTGAGAAGTTCTCGGGCTTGACTCTCTGCCACTGGATCAGATAGGCTTCCCTCTTTGCCTCTGCTGCTGGGGCTACTGGTGCTGTAGGCTGGACTGGTGGAACCTCTAAGACCACTGGTGTCGCTAAGTTAGGCTCCGGGGTGACAGTGGGGGTGTTCGGCTGACTAGCCTTTAAGGTGGCTATTTCCTGTTGCTGTTCAGCCACTAATGCTGTAAGGTCTGGGGGAGGCACTGAACTGCCTGCCTCATGCTGGGGCTCAGTAGCTGGTGCCCTTCTAGCTGGGCGTCCTCGTGCCATTCTAGAAACATAGAGGACATACATAACTAATACAATCGTAATTGCATATCTATGGTTATCATGTTAGGTACTATCATAAATAAACATGCTTCATTTATTTCTAACATGAAAACATGAAACATAAATAAGGTGAGAGATGTTCTTACTTGGAAGCTGCAGGTTCAATGCTGATGTGTGTGTAGGAAGAATGGAACCTGGCTCTGATACCACTCTGTAACGACCCGTCTTCTACTAACTAAGCTGTAAGGCCGATCGTCACATTATGCTGTGCTAAACTATTCCCTGACCATCGCTAAAACTAGATGCGGAAGTTGTACTAATTAAAATTCTGCTCAACTACTAACATTTCTTAGTTCTATACATGCTAAGGTAGGTAAACTAACTATTCATGACATGTTTTACCTTCCCCATGGTCAAGGAACTGAACTTAGACATTTTCCCGCTGATATCAGACCTCCCAATCGATCCATTGATCGATTGGAACGTCGGATCGATCCAGTGATCGATCCAGCACGCTACTGTGCTCGGGGCAATAATTTGGATCGAACGGCTGATCGATCTAGGCTGGTCAATCGATCCATTGATCGATCCTAGAGCTCTCTGTTCGCGACAGAAATGGCTGGATCGATCGGCTGATCGATCCAGAAGCTTACTGTTCGTGGAACAGATTGCCCAATCGATCAGCTGATCGATTGGGAACCCCCAATCGATCCACCGATCGATTGGAGTTTCTGATTTCGCAGCTAAACTCTGATTTTAGCACTGTTTCGTGCCTCAACCACATTACAAGTGCTAAAATGACTAAGAAATACTCTAACGACAACAACTAACATTCTAACAACATAAAAGAGGTGTTCTAAGCATAATAAAGTGCATGGTTAACTAATCCATAGCGATTAGCATACTAAAGTGCAAAATGATAAAAACACTGAAAAGTTCTAATGTTTGAAACAAAGCTTGCTAAGGTTCCCTAAGATCTCTATTCCAAGTTCCTGCCCACACACATCTTCGTAGCATTTCCCTCCAGCCTCCGCTAGTCCATCTTTCCTTTACCTTTATCTGCAGTATAAGGAAAAGAAAGTATCTATAAGCTTTCGCTTAGTAAGAAACCATCTACTCACAAAACATGCATACGATAAGTTCATGCTTTGAAAGATGTTGATTGAAAACATGATGGAGAGTGCTAGGCATGGCATACTATCATACAAGACATAAAAACCAAGAGCTACTCATGGCAATAACTGAAGTATCAACAAGAAGGAACTAAACTGAAATATGACTGAGTTAACTAAAGCTGAACGAAAACTATTTTCAAAACATAATCACATAACTGATTGTGAGTTTGGAAAGCTATTACCATAATAGATCAAAATACATAATCATACTGCTAATGTGCCCGGCAACTGTACATGCTATGCGCGCGTCCTTAACTAGACCCGGGGTTGCAAGTCCCAAATTTAATAAGGTTTACTAGGTTATCTAAACCTAGGGACCGACTATGGGAGCCTAGCCCAATGAATATCTAATCCTGTACAGTGCCCCTACTGAAAGTAAAATACTGGATCATAGCTAATTAATCTATCTTGCTTTTACTAGGTTATCTGAACCTAGAGGCGACTGTGGGTGCCCACCCATTGGACCGTAGTCCCATATATGTTGTAGCAAGACTAACTAAACTATTTAAATGCTTCTATTGCATTTACTGAGCTATTAAAAATGTCTACTGTAGCATTTTACTGAGCTAAGCATTTTATCGAACACTTAGTGTGCTCCAACTAACCTCTCTATTAGAGAGACCACCTCTAGGCACCTGACAACGTCTAGAATCTCCAACTGAAAGGAAGAAACATGTCTGGCCCATCTAGAGGTGCTCAACCAAATCCCTAAACCTGTGAGGAGGGTTAAATACACCCTATGCGTCGAAAAGTCTGCATATAACTAATTTAAAAACATAGAATCGTACGAAAAGCTACTTATACTGCAGGTGAGGGGTTTCTTACCTCCTGTTTGGATTTCCTTACAATTCTAATCGCTAGATTTCCGGAGGAGACGATCCTTTCGACGATCTTCTCGCGTCTTCGCGTTCCTCTCGCGGAGGGAAGCGTCCTCTTGTCGAAGTCGTCGCCGGAAAGTGCCCTTGGAACCCTTGGGACGGAACCCTTGCTTGTTCTTGTGGTTGGCGCCGAGAGAAGGAGAAAAGAGAGAGGGGTCGGCGGATTTAGGTTGGGGAGAGGAGAGATCACGTTAAAAATTAACTCCTCACCAATCAATTCCCTATTTATATTAAGTGGGTAATTTCACCCAACTCTAATATAAATTTAATTGCCTCCCTTTTCTTTCAGCACGGCCCTGCTGGGTTCACTTGGTTACCATGGTTTACCATAAGGCATAGGATCCAATAGGTCTCGAGTTCAATTCCCGCCTAGGCCATTTTCATTTTCTATTTATTTTTGCTACTTCCGCTACTCTAAAATTTTCTTAAAAATATTCTAAAATTCCAGAAAAATCATAGAATATTTCTAATATAAATTTTGAGAATTTTTGGGCATTACAAAGGATCTGGAGAAAACTTTAGAACGATTTTCTTTAGGTTCCAAGAATCTTGACCTAATTCTTGGGACACAAAGAGCCGTTTACAATAGAACTGGTCTAGAATTTAAACCAAAAAGGAAATACAAATCTTACTTATCTCTTGTAGAAAGAACAAATAGAAAAATAGTCCAAGCATGGGTCCCCAAGTCCAAATTAATTAATCAAGTTGGACTTGGTCAATAGTGAATCCCGAAGGATCAAATACACTACCTCGATAGACCGTATCGAGAATATGATCCAGGGGGAGCAAAAAGAAAAACGATATTAATTAAACGAACTTAAAATTCAAAAATTAAATTAAAATTCAAAATTCAAAATTCAAAATTAAATTAAAAAATTTCGAAATTAAATTAAAATTCAAAATTTTAAATTAAATTAAAAATTCAAAATTCAAAATTCAAAAGTAAATTAAAAATTCGAAATTAAATTAAAATTCAAAATTCAAAATTAAATAAAAAATTCGAAATTAAATTAAAAATTAAAAATTAAAAATTCAATAAAAAAATTTGAAATTAAATTAAAATTCAAAATTCAAAATTCAAAATTAAATTAAAATTTTGAAATTAAATTAAAAATTACAAATTCAAAATTCAAAATTCATTAAAAAATTCAAAATTAAATTAAAATTCAAAATGTAAAATTAAATTAAAAATTTGAACTTAAATTAAAAATTCAAAAATTCAATTTAAATCAAATAATAATATAGAAGGAGGATCCCTAACTAAACTACCCGACTGGGTAACCGAACTTAATCTATCCGAAATGGGTAAATAAGAGTAGACTACCCGGCAGGGTAATTAAGGTTAAATATAATGGGTTAGGTTTAACTTAACCCACGGTACTGGTGAAGTTTTGGATGATAGTACGTTAGGGAAGCTTGGGCATCGCATGTCTAGGAAGATATGACTTCGACCTGGTGCATTTGGCCAAGTGGAACTGACCGAAGCTACCCTTAAATGGATCCTAACCTGTTAGACCAAGGTTTAGTATTAAGTTTAATGGTTAGGACTATTTGGAAAACCTTGAAGGCATGGTTACTTTAATGAGTTCCTTGTGACTCACCATAGCCCAGAAGTTTATCCAAAGAATGTTTACTTGTTGAACCCAAAGCTAAACCTGAATCTAACACAAAGTTAAACTAAACCCTTAAATTGAACCTCAATTCATCTCACAAAAATTATAGAATTCCCTGATTGAAAATTTAAATCGGGTGAGATGACTAAGGAATTTAAAATTCAAATTCAAATTAAATTCGTAACTATAATTAATTCAAATTAATATAATTTTAAATGAAATTAATCTTTTCAAAATCAATTTCAAAATTACTCAAAAAATATTTTCAAAATCAATTTCAAAATAACTTAAAAATCTTTTCAAAATATTTCAAAATTATTTTAAAAAATTTTTAAAACATAATTTAAAAATTCCCTTAAAAATCTTTTCAAAATATTTCAAAATTATTTTAAAAAATCTTTAAAACTTAATTTCAAAATTCCTTTAAAAATATTTTTAAAATTATTTCAAAATTCCTTTAAAAATCTTTTCAAAATATTTCAAAATTATTTAAAAAAAAAAATCTTTAAAACTTAATTTCAAAATTCCTTTAAAAATCTTCACAAAATATTTAAAAAATTATTTAAAATTTTTTTAAAACTCAATTTCAAAATTCCTTTAAAAATCTTTTCAAAATATTTCAAAATTATTTTAAAAAATCCTTATAACTTAATTTCAAAATTCCTTTAAAAATCTTTTTAAAATCTATCTAAAAATTATTTTAATTTTTTTTTAAAACTTAATTTAAAAATCCTTTAAAAATCTTTTCAAAATATTTCAAAATTATTTCAAAAATTTTTAAAACTGAATTTCAAAATTCCTTTAAAAATCTTTTCAAAATATTTAAAAATTAATTTTAAAAAAAAATCTTTAAAACTTAATTTCAAAATTCCTTTAAAAATCTTCACAAAATATTTCAAAAATTATTTAAAAATCTTTTAAAACTTAATTTCAAAACTCCTTTAAAAATTAATTTCAAAATCTTTTAAAATCTTTTAAAAATCATTTTCAAAATTACTTTAAAAATCTTTAAAAAAAATTAATTAAACTAAAATTACTTTCAAAATTAAATTATTTTAAAATTTACTTAAAATTATTTTTAAACTTAATTAACTTAAAATTATTTTCGAGATGAATTAACCTAAAGAACTTTTATTCAACCATCTTACAATCACCCAAAGTATTAACTGATTGTCAACTTAGATTGGGTGAGGTAGAAAACTAGGGAGCCTTCTTCAATTGAGCTATCTATCAATCCATTAAAAAGAATCCAATTCAACTACTTTATGTGTAGGAATTGGATCAATGGATGTTGGATAGTGGATGCTCCAGATATATGACTAGAGATAGATTGAAGTTTACTAAACTCAAACTAAAGAACTTAGGATCAGTTGCATTCGGCAACAACGGTAAACTTAAGGTAATCGGAAAAGGTAATATTGAACTTAGTTCCGATTTTATTATTCGAAAAGTTCTACTAGTTAAAAATTTCAATTTTAATCTTCTAAGTATAAGTCAATTATGTGATAGTGGATACTTAGTTACCTTTGACAAATCTAGGTGTGTAGTTAAAAATATTGAAAACCCTGAAATCATTCTTAAGGGGCTTAGGAAAAATAACATCTACACAATTGACCTACCCTCTACAAAGTGTTTTCTAACACAACAAGAGGAAACTGATCTGTGGCAAAGAAGATTGGGCCACACTCACACTAGACTCATTTCAAAAATGAGTCAAAATGGTCTAGTTAGAGGTTTACCCAAACTAAAATTTATTGAAAACTCAATCTGTAATGCTTGTCAACAAGGAAAACAAACCAAGTCAACCCACAAGTCAACTAATCTAGATAGAACCAACTCCTTACTTGAGCTCCTACATCTAGACCTATTTGATTCACATGGAGCCATGTCACTAAGCAAGAACTAGTATTGCTTAGTTATAATTGATGACTATTCTAGGTTCACTAGGGTAAATTTTCAAAAAATGAAAGATGAAACCTTTGAAGTATTTAGTAATTTCTGCAATTCAGTAGAAAATGAAAAAGATACTAAAATTTAAAAAATAAGAAGTGATCACGGGGGGGAATTTAAAAATCATAGGTTTACCCAATTCTGTAGAATCAATGGGTATAAACATGAATATTCTTGCCCTAGGACCCCCCAACAAAACGGCCTAGTAGAACGTAAAAACCGAACCCTACAAGAAGCCGCTAGGACTATGTTAAATGAATATAATTTAAATCATCAATTTTGGGCTGAAGCAGTAAATACAGCAAACTATATCCCAAACCGAATTCTAATTAACAAACTTCACAATAAAACCTCTTATGAAATATATTATAATAAAATTCCTAACTTAAACTATTTAAAAGTTTTCGGGTGTAAAGTTCACATTTTAAACACTAAAGATTACTTAGGAAAATTTACACCCAAATTAAACCAAGGAATCTTTTTAGGGTACTCTACAACAAGTAGGGCATATAGAGTCTATAATCAAAATACCCTAAAAGTTGAAGAAACAACTAATGTAATATTTGATGAAGAAAATAATCTACCAAATATAGATGAAAGTATTGACGTTAATCCAAAAACTGATGAAGATGATGAAATTCATCCCAAAACTAATAAACTAGAGGAACCAATTACTGACCCAAATATAAGACCAAATAGAGCAAGTACCTCTCACCCACCTGACCAAATTTTGGGTGATCCAAACCTAAGAGTCAGAACCAGATCCTCATATAGGAACCTAAGTCAGATTGCCCTTATTTCAAAGATTGAGCCTAAGACTATAGAAGAGGCCCTACCCGACCCAGACTGGATCATTGCTATGCAGGAAGAGCTAGCACAATTCGAAAGAAACCAAGTCTGGGAACTTGTACCTAAACCCATAGATAAGTCCATAATTGACACCAAATGGGTATTTAGGAACAAATTGGATGATCAGGGTGAAATAGTTAGAAACAAGGCCAGACTAGTAGCCAAAGGTTTTAGTCAGGTTGAAGGTTTAGATTATGACGAAACCTATGCACCAGTAGCTAGACTCAAATCCATTAGGATGCTGCTAGCCTATGCAGCACATAAAGGGTTTAAGTTGTACCAAATGGATGTAAAATCTGCATTCCTAAATGGGTGCATTAAAGAAGAGGTCTATGTAAACCAACTCCCAGGATTTGAGGACTTAGACTACCCTAATCATGTATTTAAATTGAAAGAGGCCTTATATGGACTTAAACAAGCTCCTAGAGCATGGTATGAACGATTATCCAATTACTTAACATCCAAAGGTTTTAACCAGGTCACATAGATCCAACCCTATTTGTAAAAATGATTGAAAAAGACATCTTCATAGCCCAAATCTATGTTGATGATATAATTTTCGGCTCAACCAATTCTAAATTTCTAAAAGATTTTGTTAAATTAATGGAAAATGAGTTTGAAATGGGTATGGTTGGAGAACTAAATTTCTTCTTAGGTTTACAAATTAAACAAACAAAAGATGGAATCTACATTTACCAAACTAAATATGCTAAAGAACTAATTAAAAAATTTGGCATAGAAAACTCAAAAATCATAAATACCCCAATGGCCACTAACATCAACATTGACTCGGACCCAAAAGGAAAATCAGTAGACCCAAAGTACTATAGAAGTATAATAGGAAGCCTACTCTACCTAACTGCAAGTCGACCAGATATAATTTTTACAGTTGGTATGTGCGCAAGATACCAGTCTTGTGCAAAAGAATCACATTTAACATATGTTAAAAGAATACTTAGATATATAAAAGGCACCCTCAATATAGGACTTTGGTACCCCAGAACTAGCACTTTTGACCTGTTTGGCTATTCTGACTCAGACTATGCCGGGTGCAAATTAGACAGAAAAAGTACAAGTGGTAGCTGCCAAATCCTAGGTCAGTGCCTAGTAAGTTGGTCAAGCAGAAAGCAACATTGTGTTGCTCTATCCACTACTGAAACTGAATACATTGCCTTAGGAGAGTGTGCCTCTCAACTTTTGTGGATGATGCATACCTTAAAAGACTATCAATTAGAATACAAAAATACAAAAATCTTAATTGATAATATAAGCTCAATTAATCTAACTAAAAATCCAATTCACCACTCTAGGACTAAACACATAGAGGTAAAGCACCACTTTGTAAGGGATCACGTCACTAAAGGTGAACTTGCACTCAACTATGTTGAGTCCAAATCAAACCTAGCTGACATTTTCATAAAACCCTTACCTAAACTTGAGTTCAGTACACTTAGAAGACAAATAGGAATGTGCTGGATAGAATAGATGTTGATTTTCAAACTTATTGTCTTACTTAATTATCCTGTTCTTTTCAAAAATTTGTTTTAAAAATTCTAGGAAAAATAATGATTTTAAAATCCCATTTTATTAGAATTTTCAAAATTTGAATTTAGTCTAGGCTCTACCCTAGAAATCCTGTTCCCCTAGATTTAAGCCAGAGCATCTCACAAACACCTAGGTAAACCTTGCTTGTGTTTGAAAAACATAGAATGGTGTGAGATGCATAGGGTACAACCTGGACTCAAGAATGCTTATTTTTGTGCATCAATATGAGTCTGGGCGTTAAATACTTTATTGACAATAATCAAGTCAAGTCTTCTAGCTCTAATCAAATCTAACTGGACTAAATGACTTAACTCGACTAACCAAGTGAAAGCTGCTGCCCTCTAGGCAATCAGCAAGTACCTAAAGGTTAGACAGTTGGTGAAAGAAAAATTAAGACTAAGCATGCTTGTATATTCGGGCTCTGATACCTGATTAAAATAAATTTTGACTCATGCTTGGACTTAAGGACCAACCAATTTGATTAAATAAATTAAATTAAATTTTTAGCTTCTCCCTCTTCTTCCTAAAAATTAAAAAGCTCTTACTCCCATGTTTTAAACAATTGTTTTATTCAAATTACGCTAAGTGTCTTTTCAACATAAGCTCTATTTTCAAAATTCAATGTTTGCAAAAGACTAAGTTCATATAGAAACCTTCAAACTTAGCAAACCTTCAAATCTAACTTTTTATAAATTCTTGCTAAGCTATTTTTACTTACCTAAAAGTATTAAAAATCATTGCTTTCAAAATATTTTTTCTTAGTTAAAAGAGACTTCAATTTTCTTTAAGATTTTCAAAATTTACCTAAGTATATTTCAAAAACAACTAAGTTTCAAAAGTGGGTAAAATCGTTCTTAACAGCCTACTAAATATTAGCCTTTTTAAACTGAGGTGAAATTTTTTTTTCCAAAGTCAATTTATCATTTATAAGCCTAATCTGTTTTTCAATAAGAAAAATTAAAAATTTCTTAAAACTGGCTTATTTTTTGATAAATGGCAAAGGGGGAGAGTAGAAAATTCAAAAAGTAAAAAATCTATCTAATTCAAAAGTAAAAGGCAGCCCTGTATTAACGGGGAGCTTCACAAAGTTTAAGTGTTAGCTTAAGTTATGCTTTTATTTGAATTTATATACTTAAGCTTACTCACTTAAAATCTTTTTAATATATTCATGCATTTGTCTTTACTTAACTTTGAATTTGGGTTGACATAATCAAAAAGGGGGAGATTGTTGGTGCGGGAAGCATCCGACGATCAAACCTGAGTTTTGATAATGACAAAGGATTCAAAGTTAAGATGTGTTGTAATCTAACGTGCTTGACTAATTGTTTCAGGAAAGTCCTAACTGTGGTTAGGCAGGTGAAAACCCTAGGGGGTGGCAACCCTAGGTCATAGGGGGTGGTAACCCTATGCGGAAAGTCTTGGTGGGTCGAGTGCTTCAGGCAAAAGTCCTGGGGGGGTAACCCTAGGTGGAAAGTCCTGGTGTCACGAACCAGGTGAAAGACTGGACCAGCCGGGAAGCGGAAGTCCAGCAGAAAGTTCGGAAGCATCGAGCACCGAGCAAAAGTCCAGTCGATCTGGAGGATCGCACTGACATCGGGTAAATCTCCTGAGGGGAGTAGGTGAGGACGCGTTACCCGTAGAGGGAACAGTAGGCGTCGGGTCGACTTAAGGTTTCCGGTTGGAAATCCGAAGTCAGATCCGGACAGTCCGGAGACTGTCAAACTTTCATATTCATACTATTATTGTGTACTAACTTTGTGTTGTAGGTATTTTGGGACTAACATGTCTGCAGGTACCAAAAACATAAAGTAGACCTCGGATGAACAGTGTCCGAGGCACCTCCATGGGGCTTGGAGGCGCCTCGGGTGTAAAGCTGGAGCTGGCTACGAAGCACTCTGGAGGCGCCTTGGAGGAGTCATAAGGCACCTTGAACCAGTTGCTTAAGGTGCCTTGAATGATGCATAAGGCGCCTTGAAGAGATAAAATTTGACCAGTTGAAGCTTGATCCACGCGGGCGACTCGGCATATTTAAGGCGCCTTGGATAGCTTTCAAGGCGCCTTGAACACCCTTTTTAAGGGGGGTTCGACCAGCAGTTAAGAAGAACTCATTCCAAGCAATCCTTCTGTGACTAGCTGCTAACGACACGATCCCGAAGTGCTGCAACGACCCCCCGACGACCCGGAGCTCCGAATCTTCAGTTATTGATATTGTCGTCGGTATAATTTAATTATTTCTTATTGATTATTGTACATCACTTGTAATTCTATTCGAGCTTATAGTTGTTGCCCACGGAAAGCGATCAAGGATCGAGGGCCTTCGAGTAGGAGTCGATCTAGGCTCCGAATGAAGTAAATTCCCCTATGTCTCTATGTTTGTGTTTCTTTATTCCGCTGCGTGTTTTTAACTCCGATAGTTTTACAAATCGAACGAAATAGCTGCGAGCGCTATTCACCCCCCCTCTAGCGCTTCTCGATCCAACAATTGGTATCAGAGCGGGGTCGCGTTGTTCTGGTGCAACCACCAATCACGCAATATTTTCACGGTGTTTTAAATTTTTCGGAGTCAACTGAAATTAGTATTATTACTATATTCCAGTTTTTTACTCGTTCGTATCGATCTCGCTCGAGGTTGGTGCAACACCACTCGAGTTAGTTCTTTTTAAATTCTTTACTCCCGCACTACTAATCCAAGACTTAGTCTTGGGACATATTTTTTATTTCTTTTTGCATATTCTCTCAATGGCCCAACAAAAGGGTTTCAGCACCGTTTGTCCCCCCCCCCCCCCCCTCTTCTCCGGAGAAGATTTCGGGTACTGGAAGGGATGAATGGAAACCTACCTGAAAATCCAATTCGAAACCTAGATGATAATCAAGACTGGTTTGGATCTGCCAACGGATAAAGACGGCAAGCCTACACCCTACGAGGACTGGGAGCCATCCCTAATCAAGAAGGTGGAAGCCGATGCCAAAGTTACCTGCACCCTCCAGTGTGGTCTTACCAAGGAGGAGCTCAACAGAGTCGGTCCATTTTCAACCTCAAAGGAGCTGTGGGAGAAACTGATAGAACTCCACTAGGGCACCTCCGACACCAAGGTAAGTAAAAGAGATCTTTTACTTAATAAACTATATAATCTGAAAATGCAGGAAGGTGAGACGACAAGCTCTCTACACGCAAAAATTAAAGACATCCTCAACTCTCTCCATAGAATCGGGCAAAAGGTAGAGAATCGGGACGTCATAAGGTACGCACTAAATTCGTTTCCGAGGAGCACATTGTGGGCATCAATGGTAGATGCCTACAAAGTCTCCAAGGATTTATCTTCAATAAAATTAGATGAATTATTCTGTGAGTTTGAATTACATGAGCTGACTAATGCACAGCCAACCGAGAAGGGGGTTGCTTTGGTTGCAGGTACCAGTCGAACACGCGAACCGAGATCATGAAGAAGAACTGAACCAGAGTCAGAAGAAGAACCCGACTCAGATGATGAAGATGAAGAACTAACAACGGAGTTCATGAATCTTGTGAAGAGATTTACAAGAAGAAGAAAGGCTTCAACAAGAAGGACCTAAAGAAGGCAGTCCAATCCAAGGAAGCCCAACCAAGTTCTAAGGTAAAGTTCGAAGTGATTTGCTACGGGTGCAACCAGAAGGGGCACATCAAGGCCAACTGCCCGAATCAAAAGGATGCAAAGAAGCAGAGAAGGAAGAAGGCCTTAAAGGCAACATGGGACGAATCTTCCTCAGAAGACGACGACGACGAACTCGATCAGACGAGTTTACTTGCGTTGATGGCCCGGGACCAGATCGACGAATCCGAGAGCGAGACCGAGTCGGAGGCCGAGTCCGAGCGAAGCCACGGATCCCTATCCGTTTCCAAAGGGCCCGATCCCTCTGTAAATATCCCTCGCCTTAATAATCCAGTTAATTACTTATTGCGAAAATTAGCTAAGTCGAATCTTAGAATTAAGTCACTTCTAAAGGAAGTAGCAATCCTTAAAGAAGTGACTGACTCCAAATCCTTGACTGAACCAATTCAGACTAGAAACTCAATTCAAGTTCCAAAACTTGAAGAAGAGAACTCCAGTCTGAAAACTTAAGTTAAGGATCTGGAGAAAACTCTAGAACGGTTTTCTTTAGGTTCCAAAAATGTTGACCTAATTCTTGGGACACAAAGAGCCGTTTACAATAGAACTGGTCTAGGATTTAAACCAAAAAGGAAATACAAATCTTACTTATCTCTTGTAGAAAGAACAAATAGAAAAATAGTCCAAGCATGGGTCCCCAAGTCCAAATTGATTAATCAAGTTGGACTTGGTCAATATTGAATCTCGAAGGATCAAATACACTACCTCGATAGACCATATCGAGGCTATGATCCAGGGGGAGCAAAAAGAAAAACGATATTAATTAAACTAACTTAGAATTCAAAATTAAATTAAAAATTAAAAATTAAATTAAAAATTTAAAATTATATTAAAAAACTCGAAATTAAATTAAAAATAAAAATTAAATTAAAAAAATTCAAAATTCAAAATTAAATTAAAAATTCAAAATTAAATTAAAAATCTAAAATTCAAAATTAATTAAAAAATTCAAAATTAAATTAAAATTCAAAATTCAAAATTAAATTAAAAATTTGAAATTAAATTAAAAATAAAAAATTCAAAATTCATTAAAAAATTCAAAATTAAATTAAAATTCAAAATTCAAAATTCAAAATTAAATTAAAAATTTGAACTTAAATTAAAAATTCAAAAATTCAATTTAAATCAAATAATAATATAGAAGGAGGATCCAGAATAACTGGCATCCCCAACTAAACTACCTGACTGGGTAACTGAACTTAATCTACCCGAAATGGATAAACAAGAGTAGACTACCCGACAGGGTAATTAAGGTTAAATAAAATGGGCTAGGTTTAACTTGACCCACGGTACTGGTGAAGTTTTTGGATGATAGTACGTTAGGGAAGCTTGGGCATCGCATGTCTAGGAAGATATGACTTCGACCTGGTGCATTTGGCCAAGTGGAACTGACCGAAGCTATCCTTAAATGGATCCTTGTGACTATAAACATGAATGGGTATAAACATGAATATTCTTGCCCTAGGACCCCCCAACAAAACGGCCTAGTAGAACGTAAAAACCGAACCCTACAAGAAGCCGCTAGGACTATGTTAAATGAATATAATTTAAATCATCAATTTTGGGCTGAAGCAGTAAATACTACAAACTATATCCAAAACCGAATTCTAATTAACAAAATTCACAATAAAACCTCTTATGAAATATATTATAATAAAATTCCTAACTTAAACTATTTAAAAGTTTTCGGGTGCAAAGTTCACATTTTACACACTAAAGATTACTTAGGAAAATTTACACCCAAATTAAACCAAGGAATCTTTTTAGGGTACTCTACAACAAGTAGGGCATATAGAGTCTATAATCAAAATACTCTAAAAGTTGAAGTAACAACTAATGTAATATTTGATCAAGAAAATAATCTACCAAATATAGATGAAAGTATTGACGTTAATCCAAAAACTGATGAAGATGATGAAATTCATCCCAAAACTAATAAACCAGAGGAACCAATTTCTGACCCAAATATAAGACCAAATAGAGCAAGTACCTCTCACCCACCTGACCAAATTTTGGGTGATCCAAATCTAGGAGTCACAACCAGATCCTCATATAGGAACCTAAGTCAGATTGCCCTTATTTCAAAGATTGAGCAAAGTCCTAGGGGGGTAACCCTAGGTAGAAAGTCCTGGTGTCGCGAACCAGGTCAAAGAATGGACCAGCCGGGAAGCGGAAGTCCAACAGAAAGTCCGGAAGCATCGAGCACCGAGCAAAAGTTCAGTCGATCTGAAGGATCGCACTGATATCAAGTAAATCTTCTGAGTGGAGTAGGTGAGTGTAACGACCCAAATTTCCTTGTTTTAAGTTCCAAAATTCTTAAAAATATTTGGAAATGCTTTAGAAATACTCTAGAGATTTTTAGAGTATATTTACGTAATTTTTGGAGGTCGTTTGGTATTTTTACAAAATGAAAGAAATTTTGACAAAAATGTCCAAGCGAGGTTTGAACATGAAACCTCGGGTTAAGTAGAGATTCGCTTAACCAACAGACCAGTAGAACTTTTCTTAATTAAATCTATATCGAAATATAGTTAAGTTATAATGAGAACCCAAAGTTAGACCTAGTTATAAAAGGATTAGGTTTTTCATTCTCCCGAAAACCTATCTGTCCTTCTTCCCTTTCTTCCTCCCGTGACGGCGCTGTTCCCCTTCTTCGAGCGATTCTTCTCGGGCGAAAGCGCAGCCAAGGCTAGGGCAGCCAAGGTCATCCCATCGAGGAGGGCACGCGGACTCAGAGGAAACGCCGAGGTTGGGAACTCATCCAAACCCTAGATCTCTCTCTTGGTTGTAAGTCCAAGCAAACCGCTATAAGTACTACTCACCTGTGGTAGGAGTTGCTCTGAACTTAGGGTTTTCATTTCCTTGCTTTCGGATTTTGCTGTGCTAAGGTTTTCCTTTCCATTTCATTTGTATGAATTGCCTATTAGTGATGTTAGATTCTTTATGCTGGAAAGTTCCATGATGAAACGGTAGTTTCAGTTTGTGGTTAGTTATACTTTAATTGCTTTAGTTGTTGGGATGAGTTGTAGAGTTGTTGGTTGCTGTAATTAGTTGTTGTGGATTAGCATGTATTTGCGGATTAATAGGTTACAGTGACTTTAGTTTCCTTTATAGCAGAATTTGTTCCTGATTATATGAATCCGTAGACTGCTATTGCTCAAAACATGTTTCAGTTGTAAGTAAGTTTAGTTAAACCGTAGCATGCAGTGTTTCCCACTGAACATAAAAAGCTTTCAGTTTAGCATCTCAGATTTTAGACCTTTACTTGCTATTTTAACAAGTACGAACAGTCCTATTTTTTTCCAGCATTACAATTCTGAATTCCTTTTTATTTTGATTAGCATGAACAGCCATATTATAAGGAATCGGGATTTGTTTGTTCTGCTACATTATCTAGCATCCCAGTGTTTAGTTCCTTGCAGTTTTGTAATCTTCCTGCACTACCGTAAGCATGAATAGAATTTTCCTTGCTACGCAAAGGGCAAGAACAGCCCTTTAATTAGTTAGAATGGGTTTAGCATTTTCCTTGCTACTCAAAAAGGCAAGAACAATCTTTATTTAAAGTATGTAGTGTTAGTTTCTTGGTTTTTCTTGAACATGAACAGCTATTAAGCTTATCTTGTAGTTTGATTGGCTTTGCTTTATTTTTATTGCATGCTCAGTTAGTTAAAATTCTCTACTTGTTAGATATACTTACAGTGTTCTAGTAAGCTCTATTAGGGGATTATGAGATGTTATGAGTAGAGAAAAAGACCAAGATCTAGTTAGAAAAGATAACAAGTAGTTTAAATTAAGAGGCTAGTACCCGACTTCCGAGGTTGTCGTTAAACAAATTCAGGTGACCAATTCCAAGGTCTTGACCCTGGTAAGACCAAGGTCTTTACCCTCATAGGACTGGAGGCTCGCTACCTCAGTCTCTATTAGAGAGCACGCATTTGGTACTTAGCCTGGGCCCAAGAAAGAGAAGAAGAAAGTTAAATATTAATTTCAAGTATAAGGCTATAAGTAAATGAAACAAGTATCACCTATGTTTAGAACCAGCAAAGTTTAGCTCTTATAATTCTTAGCATACAGTATTGGTTTTCATTTGCTTTCCTTATGAGTTTATTGAGCATGATTAGCTCTATTTCCAGCATGCAGATTTATTCTTGTATATCATGAGTATACAGATTATTTTAGTGCTTTGCTATTAGATGAGCATGAGTAGCTTTTCTTTATAGCATTTCAGTTTTAGAATACTTTGTATCTTACGCACTTTCGAGTTTTTGTGAGATAGTTTAGTACTTACTAAGCATTTCTCTTATAGATTTATTTTCCTCCTACTGCAGATAAAGGAAAACTAAAGTATAAAGAGGAAGGCGACAAGGAGGATGTATGAGGGGTGTGTGATGGTTGAGACTATGGAAGAACTGGGACGTAATTAAGAGTTTAAATTGGATTCTTTATTTAAAGTGTTAATGGAACATAGAGATTTTTGTTTATAGCACTGCTGGTATTGCTTTCTGTTTTGCTGTAAATACCCTCATCAGAACTTGGTTTCCTCTAGTGATTTCTGAAATTGTTTAAATTGCATGCTAAAATATCTGTAGTAAAGTCATTAGTGCTAGATGTTACTTATCGTCCCTTGCGCTAGATAGAACGTTGGTACTATGATGTTTATTTCTATTCCTTGATACTAGGGAATTAGTTGATGAATTAAGTATTTCTTTACTGCGGAAATGGACTGTTCTGAAGTTATAACACAATACTGTCATTGGATTTTAATAGCATGCTGGGAACTTGTTTCTTTTCATTGTTATTGGAATTTTTAGTCGAGTACTGTGTAGTGAGCTTTGTTTCAATGAGAATCTGTCGCATGTTCATTTTGACTCTTTCTGCTGTAGTGATAAATTCAGTTGCTGTAAATAGCATGCTTGTATAGTTAAACCGCTGCATGCTTCTGTCTTTCTATAATTCTGCATATAACCATTACAAACAAGCTAATTCATTGTTTGAGTTAGATCTATTGTGAGAGGAAATTATATTTTGATTATTAGCATGACATTACAGATAGAAATGTTTTAGTTCAGATTTCTTTTCTGAAAATCTTAAGCATTGCTGTTATTAGCATAAGCATTATTACTTAAGTAGAGTTAGTATTTAGTTAAGTAACGGTCGCTCTCAGAGTAGTAGTAAGGTGGGTGGTCGTTACAGTTGGTATCAGAGCAGTTCCCATTCTCCAGCACCACACAAACATCAGCATCAACCTTGCCGTCTTCAAGTAAGAAAGTATTTAAGTTTTTCCTTTTATGCTTTCTTTATTATTTGTAGTAGAGGGTAATTGCTTATATATATGCGCTTTAGTAACATAGATGTTTTGTTTTCTTTATTCATACATATGTTTGTTTAGAAAGGATAGAGAAGATATCAAGCCTTTTTCTTTGCATAATTAGATGGCAAGAAGAGGGTGTCCCCGTACCGCTCGTACTGAGGTCCAGGTTCAGGAGAATGTAGGCCCAGGCTCAACTGAGTCCAATCTCTCTGAAGTTGTTGCTCAACTCCAGAAACAAGTAGCAGAGCAGCAGCAAGTAATTGCTAATCTGAAGGAAAATCAGTAATCAGTTCCTCCCCCTCCCCCAGCTGTCATTGCGGAGACTTCAGTGGTAACTGAGGTTCCACCAGCTGCCCAGAGAGTCATCACAGTACCTCATTGACAAGAAGCTTACCTCATACAGTGGCTGAAATTAAAACCAGAGAGCTTCTCAGACACGACTGAGCCTTGGGATGCCCAGGCTTGGTTCAAAACACTAGAGAGCACAATGGAGCTTCTTGACTGGCCAGAAGTTGAGAAGGTCAAGTGCGCCTGTTTCTGCCTGTCAGGAGATACTCGTATGTGGTGGGAGAGGATAAAGACCAAGAGGGCAGCCAATCAGATGAGCTGGGCTGATATTCAGTCAGAGTTTTATGAAGAGTTCTTCCACCTACAGATCACCAACAAGCACTATGAGGAATTTATAGAGTTCAAACAAGGTGACTTGTCAGTAGAAGAAGCAGCCAAGAAGTTCAACAGACTAGCTCGTCTCTGCCCAGATCTAGTAAGTATAGAGAAGGAGCGAGTCAGACTGATGCTCAGAATGCTGAGACCACAGATAGCACTGAATATGAGCAGTGGAGCTCACCGGCCCCAGACTGGTGAAGAGTTGATCAGTAGGGCATTAGTTGCTGAGCACTACCTGAACAGCATCAAAGCACAACGAGCGCAATACAAGCCAGGGAAGATAGAGGACAAGACAGTGGGGAGCCAGAAATCCCAGTCAAGTAAACAAAATTGGAAAGGCAAGGGTAGTAAAAGGAAGCAGTGGAACTCAGGAAGTAACCAGAAGGGAGGACCAGCAAACAAGAAGACCAAGTTCCCTCCCTGTCCCAAATGTGGGAGAACACATCCAGGAGCCTGTCTTTTGGGTAAGACTGGATGTTATTCCTGTGGTCAGGAAGGACACATGGCTAAAGAATGTCCTAACAAACTCAAAGCACCTTAGCCACAGCCAGTGCAATATGGAGGCAAGCCTGCATAGTTATATCACATGGAAGCAGCACTAGAGGGACCCTATATCAGTCAAGGAAGGTTGGAAGCTCCACCAGTTCCAGCCTTTGTTAGTGCCAGAGTATTCTCCCTCACCAAAGAGGAAGCTGCTAGTGCCTCCACGGTTGTAACAGGTCAAGTAGTTATTTTTCAGCATTTAGCTACTGTACTATTTGATACTGGGGTGACCCATTCTTTCGTATCAGTACCCTTTGCCAGTAAATTACAGGTGCCTACAGAGAGTATGAACTCCAAGTTCTTGACGACCCTACCTTCTGGGGAAGTCATGGAGTCCAATCAGTGGCTTCGAGCTGTACAGGTCAGAATTTCAGACCGAGAACTATATGTTAGCCTGGTAGTCCTCGCCATGCAAGATTACGATATCATTTTTGGTATGGATTTCCTCAGCAAGTATAGTGCTTCAGTAGACTGCCGCAGAAGGAAAGTAATTTTTAGTCCAGAGGGTGAACCACCTTTTGAATTCATGGGAGTGCCAAGGAAGAAGACCCAGAAACTTCTCTCTTCTCTAGCAACTCACCAGATGTTAGCTAAAGGGTGTGCTGGTTTTCTTGCATACATAGTAAATGAAGAAGAACATAAAGGACTCAAGAAGGAGGATGTTCGGGTAGTATGCGAGTATCCAGAAGTATTTCCAGAAGAGCTACCTGGACTGCCTCCCAACAGAGAAGTGGAGTTTGAGATTGAATTGGTTCCTGGTACCGGTCCAATTTCAAAAGCTCTGTATCGCATGTCTCCAGCAGAGCTGAAAGAGTTACAAGAGCAACTTCAGGAGCTACTTGACATAGGCTTCATCCGCCCTAGTCACTCACCTTGGAGAGCTCCTGTGTTGTTTGTCAAGAAGAAGGACGGATCTATGCGGATGTGCATAGATTATAGAGCTCTGAATCAAGTGACAATCAAAAACAAGTACCCCCTTCCCAGGATCGACGGTTTATTTGATCAGTTGAGAGGGGCAACAGTATTCTCAAAGATAGACCTGTGATCTGGGTACCATCAGCTGAAAGTGAAAGAAAGGGATATACCCAGAACGACGTTCAGGACCAGATACAGACACTACGAGTTTGTAGTCATGCCTTTTGGTGTGACTAATGCACCAACGGTCTTCATGGACTTAATGAACAGAGTGTTCAGAGAATACCTTGACAAATTTGTCATCGTATTCATCGACGATATTCTAATCTATTCAAGGACCCTAGAGGAGCATGACACACACTTGAGAATAGTACTGCAGACCCTACAGCAGAAACAGCTTTATGCTAAATTCTCAAAGTGCGAATTCTGGTTAAATCAGGTGGCGTTTCTAGGTCACATCATTTCTAAAGAAGGTATCCGAGTGGATCCTGCTAAGATAGAAGCAGTCAACGATTGGCATAGGCCCAAGAACGTCAGGGAGATCAGAAGTTTTCTTGGTTTAGCGGGATATTACAGAAAATTCATAGAGGACTTTTCTAGAATAACCTCTCCACTTATAGCCCTGACCAGAAAGAATAAAAAGTTTGAGTGGTCAGACAAATGTGACCAGAGTTTCCAAGAGCTGAAGAAGAGACTGACCAGTGCTCCCATTCTGACAGTTCTAAAAAGTGACAAGTGTTTTGACATCTATAGTGATGCTTCCAAGATGGGCCTCGGAGCTGTACTCATGCAAGAAGTAAAAGTTATAGCCTATGCTTCCAGACAACTCAAGGATTATGAAAAGAACTACCCCACTCATGATCTTGAGCTGGCAGCTGTGGTCTTTGCACTGAAACTCTAGCGACATTATTTGTATGGAGTGCAGTGCAGAATCTTCACAGACCATCAGAGTCTTAAGTACTTCTTCACTTAGAAGGACTTAAACATGAGACAACGTAGGTGGCTAGAGTTGGTCAAGGATTATGACTGTGAAATCCTCTACCACCCAGGTAAAGCTAACAAAGTGGCAGATGCACTAAGCAGAAAGTCCAGTGCATCCCTGATGTCTTTGTCATCATTAGCCCTGCCACTGCAGAAGGAGTTGTCACATTTTGGAATGGAAATTATTTATGGGCAACTCTCTGCATTGACCTTAGAGTCAACCCTACTTGAGGATATACAGAGAAAGTAAAGTGAAGATCCAGACATCCAGAAGATCAAGCAAGGGATACAGAAAGAAGACAATTCGGAGTTTCGAGTATCCGACAGTGGAATTCTTTATCAGGGGAGTCGCCTTTGTGTCCCCAATGATGAAGAACTGAGAAAGAAAAATTTAGAAGAAGCTTATAGTACACCTTACTTCTGTTGGTTGCTACTCAGAAAACCTAATGGTTCCATTGTACAAAAATTTTGTACAAAGGTCTGAACCTTTTCCTAGCTACCATATGTTCTTTTAAATTAAACTTGGATCGCCTGCGGAACTTAACACGTTTGATCCAAAATTTAATCTATTTGTTCTTTTAGGGTTTGACTTGGATCTCCTGCGAACTTAACACGTTCGATCCAAATCACCTAGGTTATTAATTCCATTAAATATTAATTTCCAAAATTGGCTTCCAGTACTGACGTGGCGAGACACATGGCCTCTTGGATATGGGAGCAACCACCACCGACAAGACAAAATCTTTTAAGGAAAGCTAATATTTAATTTCCTAAAATAGCTTTAGGTTAACCGAAAGGAACAATCAAATCACAAGGAAAAAAAACAAAGAACACAACATCGAAAATAAATTCAAAATACTAGAATCATATGCCTCTTGTATTTGGTATTATTTCCAAAAATAACTAGTATGATGCGGAAAGGAAAAATACTAGTTATACCTTTTAGAAAGACCTCTTGATCTTCTACCGTATTCCTCTTCTAACCTCGGACGTTGTGTGGGCAACGATCTTCCAAGATGAGGACCACTTAGCACCTTCTTCTTCTCCCTTCAAATTTCGGCCAAGCACCAAAAATCCAAGGATGAAGAACTTCTTCCACCAACTAAGCTCCAAGGGATGCAAGCTTTCTCTCCTTCTTCTTCTTCTTCTCCAAGTAGTATCCGACCACCACAAAAGCTCCAAGCAAGGAAGGGTTTCGGCCACCACAAAGAGGAAAAGAGGGAAAGAGGATGGCCGGCCACAACACCAAGGAAAAAGAGGGAGAGAATAATAGAGGTTATCCCATGTGAAGGCACCCCAACCCCCTCTTTTATATTCCTTAGCTTTGGTAAATAAGGAAATTTAATTACAATAAAATTTCCTTAACTTTCCTTGACAACAATTAATTAAGAAAATTTAAATAAAATTTCCTAATCAATTCATTATGGCCGGCCACCTCATGGAGAGCAAACAAGAAAATTTTTAATCAACAATTAAAAATTCCTTATGTATCTTCGGAAATTTTAAAAAATAAAATTTCCCTTTAAAATCCCTTCATGGTTGATAAAAAGAAATTTCTATAATTTTAATTTTTCAACATGTGAATAATTTACAAAGAGAAAAAATAAAATATCTTTCCTATCTACAAATAAGGAAAGAGATCTAATCTCTTTTCTTAATCTTTTGTAGAAGAGATATTTTAATTTTAATTCTCTCCAATAAATTATATCTTCCACATAAGAAAATTTTAAAATTAAAATTCTTTTAAATTTAATGGGGGCCGGCCACCTAAGCTTGGGTTTAAGCTAGGGTCGGCCACCCATGAATCAAGGCTTGGTCGACCCTAGCTTGATCCACAAGCTGGCTTGGCCGACCCCCTTATCATGGGTATGAAGGTGGGTATAGGTGGGTATAGTACTCTATAAATAAGAGGCTACGATAGGGACCGAGAGGAGGAATTGGTTTTGGTCTCCCGATAAAATTAAGCATCCCGTGTTCGCCCCGAACACACAACTTAATTTTATCAATAATAATTCATTCCACTAGAGAACTATTATTGAACTACCGCACCAATCCCAAATTATATTTTTGGGCTCCTTCTTATTATGAGTGTGTTAGTCTCCCTATGTTTAAGATATCAAAAGTCCACTAATTAAGTGAGTTACTGACAACTCATTTAATTAATATCTTCATCCAAGAATAGTACCACTCAACCTTATCGTCATGTCGGACTAAGTCCACCTGCAGGGTTTAACATGACAATCTTTATGAGCTCATCTTGGGGACATTATCAACCTAGATTACTAGGACACAGTTTCCTTCTATAATCAACAACACACACTATAAGTGATATCATTTCCCAACTTATCGGGCTTATTGATTCATCGAACTAAATCTCACCCATTGATAAATTAAAGAAATAAATATCAAATATATGTGCTTGTTATTATATTGGGATTAAGAGCACACACTTCCATAATAACTGAGGTATTTGTTTCTTTATAAAGTCAGTATAAAAGAAACGACCTCTAATGGTCCTACTCAATACACTCTAAGTGTACTAGTGTAATTATATAGTCAAGATAAACTAATTCCTAATTACACTACGACCTTCCAATGGTTTGTTCCTTTCCATTTTGGTTGTGAGCTACTGTTTATAATTTATAAGGTATTGATAACATCATCTTCTGTATGTGGCACCACATACTATGTTATCTACAATATAAATTAATTGAACAACTACAACTAAATGTAGACAATTTGACCAAATGCGATTCTTTATTCAAAATAAATGTTTACAAAAGCTTAGGCTTTCAGTATACACTCGAACAACTTCATGCATCCTGGTTCTACCAAGATGTATCAAGATGTGAAACAGAGGTTCTGGTGGTCTGGACTCAAAAGAGATGTAGCTAAATATGTCAGTACCTGCCTGACATGTCAGAGGGTCAAAGCAGAACACCAGAGACCAGGAGGAGTTCTACAGCCTCTCCCAATACCAGAGTGGAAGTGGGAAGACATATCCATGGACTTCATAATAGGTCTTCCAAGAACTACAAATGGATATGATGCAATATGGGTAATAGTGGATAGATTGACCAAGTCTGCCCATTTCCTAACCACCAAGGTGTCCTATTCTATAGAGCAGTTGGCACAAATGTACGTCAAGGAAGTGATCAGACATCATGGAGTTCCTAAATCTATTGTTTTTGATAGAGATGGGTGCTTCACCTCTCACTTTTGGGAGTGTGTTCAGACTGCACTAGGCACCAAACTCAAGTTCAGCATAACCTTCCATCCTCAGACTGACGGACAGACAGAGCGAGTAAATCAAATCTTAGAAGATATGCTCAGGGCTTGTGCACTGGATTTCAAGGGAAGTTGGTGCAAATATCTGTGCTTAGCTGAATTTGCCTACAACAACAGCTATCAGGCCACCATCAAGATGGCACCATATGAGGCGTTGTATGGCAGGAAGTGCAGATCACCCATTTGCTGGCAAGAAGCAGGTGAGAGAAAAGAAATGGAAGTAGAGTTGGGAATCCAGACAGAGATGATAGATGAGACCACTCAGGCTATCCAAAAAATCAGACAGAGAATTGAGACTGCCTAGAGCAGACAAAAGAGTTATGCTAACACACCCCGTAGGCCACTGGAATTCCAAGTAGGAGATTTAGTCTTTCTCAAGGTCGCTCCTATGAAGGGAGTGATGAGATTTGGTAAGAAGGGAAAATTAAGTCCTCGCTACGCAGAACCTTACTTGATAATAGAGAGGATTGGGAAAGTAGCTTACAAGCTGGACTTACCACAAGACATGTCAGCAATACATAATGTATTTCATGTCTCCATGCTAATGAAGTGTCTCCATCACCCTAGCTAAGTGATTGAGCCTCAGTCAGTGCAGATTCAGGAGGATCTTAGCTATGAGAGCAGACCTACACAGATAGTGGACACAGAAGTTAAGAGACTAAGGAATAAAGAAGTACCACTAGTGAAGGTCATCTGGCAGAACCAGAAGCACGAGGAAGTCACTTGGGAGCGTGAGGACAGTATGAGACAGAAATATCCAGAACTATTCTAAGTTCGAGGATGAACTTTTTATAAGGTATGGGGGATTGTAACAACCCAAATTTCCTTGTTTTAAGTTCCAAAAGTTCTTAAAAATATTTGGAAATGCTTTAGAAATATTCTAGAGATTTTTAGAAATTTTTAGAGTATCTTCGTAATTTTTGGAGGTCGTTTGGTATTTTTACAAAACGAAAGAAATTTTGATAAAAATATCCAAGCCGAGGTTTGAACCGGAAACCTCGGGTTAAGCAGAGATTCGCTTAACCAACAGACCAGCCGAACTTTTCTTAATTAAACCTATATCGAAATATAGTTAAGTTATAATGAGAACCCAAAGTTAGACCTAGTTATAAAAGGATTAGGTTTTTCTTTCTCCCGAAAACCTATTTGTCCTTCTTCCCTTTCTTCCTCCCGCGACGGCGCTGTTCCCCTTCTTCGAGCGATTCTTCTCGGGCGAAAGCGCAGCCAAGGCTAGGGCTCCTCCTCTCGGGCGACGGCAGCGAAGAAGCAAGGTCATCCCGTCGAGGAGGGCACGCGGACATAAAGGAAACGCCGAGGTTGGGAACTCATCCGAACCCTAGATCTCTCTCTCGGTTGTAAGTCCAAGCAAACCGCTGTAAGTACTACTCACCTGTGGTAGGAGTTGCTTCGAACTTAGGGTTTTCGTTTCCTTGCTTTCGGATTTTGCTGTGCTACGGTTTTCCTTTCCATTTCATTTGTATGAATTGCCTATTAGTGATGTTAGATTCTTTATGCTGGAAAGTTCCATGATGAAACGGTAGTTTCAGTTTGTGGTTAGTTATACTTTAATTGCTTTAGTTGTTGGGATGAGTTGTAGAGTTGTTGGTTGCTGTAATTAGTTGCTGTGGATTAGCATGTATCTGCGGATTAATAGGTTACAGTGACTTTAGTTTCCTTTATAGCAGAATTTGTTCTTGATTATATGAATCCGTAGCCTGCTATTGCTCAAAACATGTTTCAGTTGTAAGTAAGTTTAGTTAAACCGTAGCATGTAGTGTTTCCCACTGAACATAAAAAGCTTTCAGTTTAGCATCTCAGATTTTAGACCTTTACTTGCTATTTTAACAAGTACGAATAGTCCTATTTTTTTCCAGCATTACAATTCTGAATTCCTTGCTTATTTTGGTTAGCATGAACAACCATATTATAAGGATTCAGGATTTGTTTGTCCTGCTACATTATCTAGCATCCCAGTGTTTAGTTCCTTGCAGTTTTGTAATCTTCCTGCACTATCGTAAGCATGAATAGCATTTTCCTTGCTACTCAAAGGGCAAGAACAACCCTTTATTTAGTTAGAATGGGTTTAGCATTTTCCTTGCTACTCAAAAAGGCAAGAATAGCCTTTATTTAAAGTATGTAGTGTTAGTTTCTTGGTTTTTCTTGAACATGAACAGCTATTAAGCTTATCTTGTAGTTTGATTGGCTTTGCTTTATTTTTATAGCATGCTCAGTTAGTTGCAATTCTCTACTTGTTAGATATACTTACAGTGTTCTAGTAAGATCTATTAGGGGATTATGAGAAGTTATGAGTAGAGGAAAAGACCAAGATCTAGTTAGAAAACATAACAAGTAATTTAAAGTAAGAGGCTAGTACCCGACTTCCAAGGTTGTCGTTAAACAAATCCAGATGACCAATTCCAAGGTCTTGGCCCTGGTAAGACCAAGGTCTTTACCCTCATAGGACTGGAGGCTCGCTACCTTAGTCTCTATTAGAGAGCGCACATTTGGTACTAAGCCTGGGCCCAAGAAAGAGAAGAAGAAAGTTAAATATTAATTTCAAGTATAAGGCTATATGTAAATGAAACAAGTATCACCTATGTTTAGAACCAGCAAAGTTTAGCTTTTATAATTCTAAGCATACAGTATTGGTTTTCATTTGCTTTCATTATGAGTTTATTGAGCATGATTAGCTTTATTTCCAGCTTGCAGATTTATTCTTGTATATCATGAGTATACAGATTATTTTTGTGCTTTGCTATTAGATGAGCATGAGTAGCTTTTCTTTATAGCATTTCAGTTTTAGCATACTTTGTATCTTACGCACTTTCGAGTTTTTGTGAGATAGTTTAGTACTTACTAAGCATTTCTCTTATAGATTTATTTTCCTCCTAGTGCAGATAAAGGAAAAGCTAAAGTATAAAGAGGAAGGCGACAAGGAGGATGTATGAGGGGTGTGTGATGGTTGAGACTATGGAAGACCTGGGACGTAATTAAGAGTTTAAATTGGATTCTTTATTTAAAGTGTTAATGGAACATAGAGATATTTGTTTATAGCACTGCTGGTATTGCTTTCTGTTTTGCTGTAAATACCCTCATCAGAACTTGGTTTCCACTAGTGATTTCTGGAATTGTTTAAATTGCATGCTAAAATATCTGCAGTAAAGTCATTAGTGCTGGATGTTACTTATCGTCTCTTGCGCTAGTTAGAACGTTGGTACTATGATGTTTATTTCTATTCCTTGATACTAGGGAATTAGTTGATGAATTAAGTATTTTTTTACTGCGGAAATGGACTGTTCTGAAGTTATAACACAATACTATCATTGGATTTTAATAGCATGCTGGGAACTTGTTTCTTGTCATTGTTATTGGAATTTTTAGTCGAGTACTGTGTAGTGAGCTTTGTTTCAATGAGAATCTGCCGCATGTTCATTTTGACTCTTTCTGCTGTAGTGATAAATTCAGTTGCTGTAAATAGCATGCCTGTATAGCTAAACCGTAGCATGCTTCTGTCTTTCTATAATTCTGCATATAACCATTACAAACAAGCTAATTCATTGTTTGAGTTAGATCTACTGTGAGAGGAAATTATATTTTGATTATTAGCATGACATTACAGATAGAAATATTTTAGTTCAGATTTCTTTTTCGAAAATCTTAAGCATTGCTATTATTAGCATAAGCATTATTACTTAAGTAGAGTTAGTAGTTAGTTAAGTAACGGTCGCTCTCAGAGTAGTAGTAAGGTGGGTGGTCGTTACAGTGAGGACGCGTTCCCCGTAGAGGGAACAGTAGACGTCTGGTCGACCTAGGGTTTCCGGTTGGAAATTCGAAGTCAGATCCGGACTGTCCGGAGACTGTCAAACTTTCATATTCATACTATTATTGTTTACTAACTTTGTGTTGTAGGTATTTTGGGACTAACATGTCTGCAGGTACCAAAAACACAAAGTACACCTCGGATGAACAGTGTGTGAGGCGCCTCCATGGGGCTTGGAGGCACCTCGGGTGCAAAGCTGGAGCTGGCTGCGAAGCACTCTGGAGGCGCCTTGGAGGAGTCATAAGGCGCCTTGAACCAGCTGCTTAAGGCGCCTTGAATGAGGCATATGGCGCCTTGAAGAGATAAAATTTGACCAGTTCAAGCTTGATCCACGCGGGCGACTCGGCTTGTTTAAGGCGCCTTACATAGCTTTCAAGGCGCCTTGAACACCCTTTATAAGGGGGTTTCGACCAGAAGTTAAGAAGAACTCACTCCAAGCAATCCTTCTATGACTAGCTGCTAACGACACGATCCCGAAGGGCTGCAACGACCCCCCGACGACCCGGAGCTCCGAATCTTCAGTTATTGATATTGTCGTCGGTATAATTTAATTATTTCTTATTGATTATTGTATTTCACTTGTAATTCTATTCGATCTTATAGTTGTTGCCCACGGAAAGCGATCAAGGATCGCGGGCCTTCGAGTAGGAGTCGATCTAGGCTCCGAACGAAGTAAATTCCCCTGTGTCTCTGTGTTTGTGTTTCTATATTCCGCTGCGTGTTTTTAACTCCGATAGTTTTACGAATCGAACGAAATAGCCGCGAGCGCTATTCACCCCCCCCTCTAGTGCTTCTCGATCCAACAATTTCTACTATCGCTTTTGATGTCTTCAGAGACATCTATTTAGATAAAGATACACCACACCGAAAAGGTAGAAAACCTTTCTTAGAGTCTTGCATGCTAAAACGAGCTAGGATTGTATCAATATATGAAGCTTAGGATAAGCACAACATTCTTTTCATGCGATCCTTAATTACTTTGATCCAAGAATATGTCTGCATTTTCCCAAGTTCTTCTTATCGAATTGCTTGGATGACCATACCCTTACTTCCGATAATACTTTGACATTGTTGCCAACTATCAAAAATATCATCTACGTATAGTACAAGAAATACCACCACGTTTCCGTCAAGCTTTTTATATACACAAGTCTCATCCGGACACTGAATAAATCCACAAGACTGGATTACTTCATTAATCCGTGTGTTCCAAGATCTTGAAGCTTGCTTCAATCCATAAAAAGACCGATTGAGCTTACATACTAGATGCTCTTTGCACTTTGCAATGAACCCCTCAGGTTCCTTCATATGGATGCTTTCTTCAAGACTTCCATTAAGGAAAGCTGTCTTGACATTCACTTGCCAAATCTCATAATCCATATGAGCAGCAAAAGATAAAAGAATCCGGATAGACTTAAGTATGGCTACCGGTGAAAAGGTTTCCTCATAATTGATACCCTTTTTCAACAAGCCTTGCTTTGAAAGTTTCCACCTTCCCATCTGTCCCTCTTTTTATATTGTAGATTCATTTACATCCAATAGTTTTTACACTATTTGATGGTTCCACAAGCTCCCAGACTTGATTAGAATACATAGATTCTATTTCTATATTCATTGCTCTTTGCCAAGATGCTGCATCTTTTTCTTGGAGTGCTTTATCATTTGTTCGGAGATTGATGTGCCTAGATTGTATACTCTTGTTAAGTGTTGACCACCGCAAGTATACGAAAATGTCGCAAGTAATATAAAAGATTATAGTATCCACAGGGACTGGAATAAGCACTAGAAATGTTTCAATACGAGTTAGCTAAACAACTAATCAATTGGTTTCCAAAAGCTAAATGTAACTAATGAAAAGTAAACATAGAAATGAAAGATCAACAAACAAGATTATGGGCTATGATAAAGGAATGTTCTAGGAGTTTTGGTTTCTTTGTAAGACTCCTCAATGTAAATGATCTACCAAATCCTGTTTCTAAATTGTCCAACATTTATAGAAGGTTGCCGATTCTCTCTTGCAATAGACAACCGGCCTAGGACTGAAATCTATACCTAAATGTGATCAATTAGATATGAACTTATTTTGTCCTTTCACGGGCATGTTCCTGTCACGAAGATCCCTCGGATAATCAACACAAAGATCATACTTCTCAACCCATAAGATATAAAGATTAATCCCTAAATCTATCCTACCCTCTTGAATTATCCTATTTTCCCCTAAATCTTATCCATCAAACGTCCTTACACGGGCTTGCACCTTTCGCGTGCTTCCCTCGAAAAATCGAGTGGGAGATAATCTCTACAAGATCCATAGGACATTCAAAACAATCAATCTAAAATGAGAATTAGGTCCACATCACAACAATTCATTCAAGAGTGAATTGATACAAACAAGACAATATCATAGAAACAAGGAAATGGCAAATCCACAAGAGTTTTCATCAATTCTGTTGGGTTTTTCGGGCCGCGAAAACCGCTTTTTCGCGTCACAGAAACCCCGAAACCCCACCACCGGATCCGTGCGAAGAATAAAAATTTCGATAAAACTACGAGTATGAGTTTCTTACCTAGATCTACTCCTAGATCTATATGTTTAGAAAATTACCCTTGATGCGTGCCCTTTACGAATCCCGCTCGTCCAAGGAAGTGCCGGATCTCAAGATTGTCAACGTAGACAATCCTCTAGAAGTATCCACACGATCAAGATGTGTTCTCTAACACACAAGGATGGAGAAGAGAACACCACAAGTGTGCTAGCATTTCTTGATGCTCTCGGATGGGATTGGAAGAAGAAGAAAGGAAAAGAAGAGAACACACTCCTATAAAATCTCTATGTGACTTTCACTAACCTTTCTTCTTGGATTAGACTCACTCTCCTTTCTTCTCCCTTGCTTGAAACCCACAACCAAGAGAAGAGAAGGAGCAAAAAGAGAGCTTGAGGAAGAAGATGATGTGAATGTGAGTGAATGAAAAATTCATTCTCATTCAAAACCAAAAGGGTAACCCCCATTCTCATTAAATGTGGCTATTAAAGAGAATAGAGTTGTAACCCCCATGAGGTGGCACACTTTGATGATGTGGCACATCATCATTAGTCTTCCTAATGACAAATCACTAATGATGTGGCAAATAGTCAAGACAAACTTGACTCTTCCTCTTCCTCTCAAGTCAAGTCAAACTTGACTTAATCTCTCTCATGGTTGATCTAATCCAACCATTTAATTCAAGTCAATTTAATATAATGAATCTAATTCATTTAATTAAATTGATTCAATGAGTCATAATCTAAATTAGACTCATTGAACACATGAATCAACTTGAGTCCAACTCAATTAGCCCAATTAGGATTACTCTTAATCCAATTTGATTCATCACATGAATCTAATCCTCTTGGTTCATCATATGAACCTAATCTCCATCTGATTGTCCTTAGTGTGTGACCCTATAGGTTCTTGTAACGTTGGCAATGCCCCTAAACCCATTTAGGAACATAAGTAATGAGCGGTATCTAGCAACACATCATTACTACCCAAGTTACAAGAATGTTGAGATCCAACATCACCTTGTGACTACTAATTGTGACTCCTCACAATATATGACATGTGTCCTTCTATCCTAGACATCTAGATTGATCAATGTGAGGCATAGACCGTGTCATCCTCTAATCAATCTAAATCTTGAACTCCAAGTAGACTCACTCGATCAAATGAGCTCAATATCTTATATTGACTCATTTGGGCATGGCCATGCACTTCGTGGTCTCACTCTATCAAGAATACCGATGTCTCTCCCGTCATATAGGAGGGATAGATCTCATCTACATCACTCACATCCCTCTGCATAATTCGTTACATACCCGGTAATCACCTTTATAGTCCACCCAGCTACGGGTGACGTTTGACGAAACCAAAGTACATAACTCCTTATGTAAGGAACCTTGGTGACTTCAGGTCTAAGGACTAGTAGTCATACTAATAGCCGCATGAGAAAGTATATGACACTCATATAATGATCCATGATACTTTCTCATGGCGGGTCATTCAGTATACATTCTCTAATGCATACCCATGTGTCAACTTGATATCTCTATATCCATGACTTGTGAGATCAAGTCATCGAGTTGACCTACATGCTTGTCTTATTGCATTAACATTGTCCCTGAATGTTAATACTCGACTAGGAATGATTAAGAGTAGTGTTCCCTATATCATCTCCTACATGCTAGTCTTATTGCATTAACATTGTCCCTGAATGTTAATAATCGACTAGGAATGATTAAGAGTAGTGTTCCCTATATCATCTCACTATCGGTACAACTAACCGATTGATATAGGTGAGAACCTTCTACTCAAGGACGTTATTATACTTAGTTTATTTGGCACCAATACAAGTAAATATAATAACCAAAAATCAAATGCCTTTATTTATATAGAATATGATACAACAAGTCCATAATACATTCATCAAATGATTGGCTCTAGAGCTCTAGCTAACAAATTCATCATACAAATACTCCCTCCATCCTAAAACAAAGAGATCTACTCCATGAATCGAAGAGAGAAATCCGAAAATACAAAGATTACAAGCATTTCTTTGATCCCCAATCCAAGAAGAGGAGAGAAAGAAAACTTATCTAAGATGAAGCTTGGTCTTCGGATCCAATCCACGGTCCCGGAGTCGAATCCATTGAAGATCTTC